>NW_014577098.1:638971-647887 GCF_000485595.1 Priapulus caudatus | reverse complement strand
TTGAACATCCGATGATTTCACGAGATTAAACATAATAACCCGCAGCGGTGAGTCATTGACCCAGTTGTGAACTGTGACTCGATTGCGATATCTAAAGTTTGAACCTTGTTTATATTGAATTTAGATTCGATACCTTACATAGTCTTCAATCTTCATGTGCATGAACGGAGCACGCACTAATTCACTTACGCAGTTTCGCAAGCGCAACTGCTGCTGTTTTGACGACATACACCAAAATTATAGGCTCTCACACAGCTCGGGGCGTTCACTTACTTTTCTAATCTATGATATACTTCTGGCGCGTCTCCGCATGGTGACACTGACTGCGCAGGCCTGGTTTCCGGCGCTACGGCATGTGCGAAAAGTTCAATAAGCGTTTGACTTTTTGCCGGGCTGACGGTGCGGCCGAAAGCAATTGAAAAAATACAACGCGAATTGTTTTTGCTATCACGTGTTTGCTTGGCGAATCGTAATTGAAGAATCTGCAGGATTTTTGTCTGCAGAGTGTTGACTCAAGGAAGGTCGACCTTTTCGGTTTTTAATTCAACTTTACTCTGTTTTCACGATGTCAAAGGCAGCTTTTTGGTGATTATTTTTTCATCATTTTATTATCCTTCTTCATCTTAAATCATGCTTAACTGGTGTCACAGTTAGCCGTCATCTGAATTTTGTGTAGCTTTATATAGCTGTATCTAATTTAATAAAATTTGGCTATTATTGTTACATGATCCTATAACAGTATTATTTGTCTTCATGGACTTGCACAACATTATTGCCAACCTTCGCATCAAGCACGCTGCATATTAGACGTGATATTGCCGAATGACGTGATATTCGCTCGCCCGCAGATCACGTTGATATTGGCTGCTTGTGACCTCCACAACTTTCAACACGTGGTTGCGCCCTTGCTTCCTGCTATGAATCCTCAATACGGGACACTACATCGACTCTCTCAATCGCATAACGATAGTGTATTGATATTAACTATATGCAAATATTAATTGTTAACATAATATATTAAATCGTTATATCTTTTGTTAGCCAATTCAATCAATCGGTAGCGCAACAAAAAACACAAACAGCATATTTTACATGGATATAAAACGTAGTTTTATTGCTTCAGCAAGCAATGTAACCGTGAACAAGAACGTTAAGTAAAAGTTCAAAACAACGTATGTATACGTCAAACGAGCATACAACACTGAACACAATGTCTACGAGTCGACTGCTCACATATGCGCGCCACCACAAACTAAGAACTGCCAATCTACCGGGCAAAACGACGAAGAGACGGGAAAATTAATTCACAATTTACACACAAGCGGCACGGCACCCACAATCAGGGTGCCGTTACCTGACCTGTAACGACCACACCGCGAAATCATACTATAATTCCCTGTCGACAGATGTACGCAGCACCGGCAAGGTTCACGCTGGAAAGGTGGCGCTACTGTCGCCATTCACAGCGTCAACCCCACCACCACCATCGGCATTCGCCACGCTGATCACTTACGCCAGTCGTGCTTCCGTATGACGATAAAAACATCCACTGTGAATTTGGTAACGTCGCACATTTCTCGCGTGCAATCGCAACCACACTCATTCCGTCAGGTAAACCGGTGTGTACACAAAAAACTAGCCTACGCACATAATATATTTTTATGCGCAACGAAACAAGTTCTAAAAACATTTAAAGTTTACACGCGTCGTTCGCCTTTTAGAACCTCTTGCTTTTAATATCCGGCAGCCGATTAAGCTGAGAGGCTACAAATGCAAGGCGAAACAGAGATCTTTTTTATCGCTGTATAAACACCACATATCATAAATCAATTTCATCAAACACTAACATCACAAATATCAGAATGGCTTTATATTGTAATTCGGGATTCTTTTCCCACAATAAAAAAGACGAAAAAAACTCAAATCCTCTGGATTGTCGTCTCGGAAATACCAGTAGAGTTTTGAGTTTATCTGTATATTGAACATAGTATGTAGACTTCAGGCCATTTTTACGGGCAGTGCTAGCTGTGAGGTATACCTCTTGATTTTCAGACGCAGTTACGCATCTGTAGCGGTCTGCTGAGGGTGCACTCACATCTATGAATGGCAGTGAAGTTTATTTACAAGCACTGTAACAGTTTCGTAGCGGATGGTAAAGGTGGCGCAACTTGCACAATGTAGACCACATCATATATGTTTATACCATGAGTTTGCTCGTGGTACGTAGTTGGTTTGCTCTTGACAAATTATGTCAATTATACCTTATAGAGGAGAACGTACGACGCCATCCAGCTCGGTCAGAGCCGATGCGAAGAAAACTGCACACCTTACCCTTGGAGATACATACCATCATACCATGTATACCCAGTATTCTATGCGAGGCGTGAGGGCGACCACGTGTAGCTAGTGTACGGGACCACGTGTAGTTATATATATATACTGAAGACACCAGCCGCACTCAGAATGCGCGCAGTCACATTGCGGTGCTCTGAAGCTTGGCGGCATACCGCGCCACGGTCGTCTGCTATTTATTGTCCGCCATTATCCGCAACATAAATTATTACACAAACGTCGTCGCGCGAGCATCGCGCCGCGGCGACCGTAAATCACAGCGATTACGACACGGCGCGATGGCGGCGGTGGCGGCGGGTTGCTGGGGTGGGGGGTAACTGGGCGACGAAGCGAACACGTGACGCGCCAAGCGTTCTTCTGCCTTCCGTGCAGTGCTGATCGCGCGCGCACACACAAACGCTCGCTCGCTCCGCTGCGCCCATTTCTCGGCGGAGCGGCCGGATTAGTGGAAGGCATAACGCGCGCGCACTGACGGCAGCGGGCGGCGCATTCCTGAGCACTGCACCGACCTGCTGTTTAAATGTCCTCCTTGGCACTCAGCAGTCAACGCGGCGGCAACGCGCTGTAGTCTGTATATGCGCGCGACGCGGCCCGTGATCGTGCGTGCGTGCGTGATGACGTGCGTGAGCGTGCGTACGTGAGCGTATGTGATCCAGTGCGTGAGCGTGCGTGCGTGCGTGCGTGCGTGTATTACGCGGTGTGTGACAGTGCGCCCGTGAGCCCGCACGCGTGTGATTCGGCGTGTGCGTGCGACACGGTGCGTGAACGCGCGCGTGCGACTGCGTGGTATAGGTACGTGACCGCGCACGCACGCACGCATACACGCCTAAGCGCGTGCGTGAGTGTGAATGTGCGTGCGGGTGTTTAGTTATGTGTGTAGTTGGCGCTTTGCCAGTGTATCACACGCGACAGAACGAGCACGTACGTACGTACATGGTGAACGCCACCGACACGGGCAGCAGCTAGCCAGCTATGCTAGGGTACGCTTGTCGGGACCACTGTATTCCGCAGCGTACCTGTGTAACAGGGGGGTGGGGTGAGGAGCACGGGGAGGGGTCACGCTGATACGATGTGTCGCGCAGCCGACGTACGGGTAAAACGTAGTCGGTAGCGCGTAGCCGGAATGCGTGTAGAATGAGTGAAGGATGCGCAACGAGTAGAGGGCCGATCGCAACAATTGCAGAGGGCCGATAGGCGCGGTGAGACAGAGGAAGACAGCGATGATGGGCAGTAGAGACGCTGCTAGAAGATCTATTGTGTGAACTAGTGAACGCGGTTATGTGTGCAGGCGAGAATGGGGGGATGCATGAAGTGGGGGGGGGGAGTGGAGTGGCATGCAAGGAAATGCGCTCCCGGCACGCAAATATTTACGTAACAGTGCGTTCACGCAACCTCCAATTGAGAATAAACCTCGTCATATTCAAATGAGAACTTCACACGTATACTTTTGTGAGAGTTGCGCGGATGCTACAGCAGTGAAGAACGTAAGTGTGGCCGACTCCGCGCGTGCATCTTATATTCATTCACCCGCCACCCCCCACCACAACCTTCCCCTTTCTTCAACTACTTACGACGGAATACCAAGCGGCGATAAAACTTTATGGACAAGGTGAGATCACCACATCGGAATGTTTGTTAAAGCGGCCGTATAATGCTGCTGCAGGTGTAAGGTGCATGCACACCTAATCAACAGGTATGCACAGGTAGATTTTGTAGAGCACGTACCTACACGCACGCAGCTCGGCAAACGCGAGTTTCCCAGGCTGCTGAAATTATACGCTACCCACATGTTAATTTGTCAACGTAGGCTACAGCACACAAAGATATGAACCCTTCCATTCCAGATACGCTGTGCGAGCAAACATGTATTAATTATCTAATACAGGTACCACGATGAGTGCCTGCCTATCCACGGTAATCATATTATGACGACTGTAGTAGCAATAATTATTAATCTCATTTCTCAATGTTTAACTTGCACAGACTCAAAATAAAGTAAAAACGTGTTTACAGTGAGGACGACTAAACCTTTCTAGGTCAGACATATAATTGACTATAAATCTATGATGAATGCAAGTTGTAGGATTCCTTATAATTATTACCAGCCATAATGGTAGATTCTGCATATTTTCAAACCACGACAATTCGCAGGCATCGCAGCATATCACAAGGAGTAAATCGCAGTTCAATATATAGCGGCTACCGTGTACCTCCACGTGAACTGAACCAAATGATACAGAATTGTGGCCTTTCTTTGCAGACAGTGGTAACTGTCATTACCCGGGTATTAAATATAATAATTCACGAATGCTGCCACAATGAATAGATGAACTCCCTCTTATGAACTCCCCTGATTATTCTACCCTCCTATTTTATTTGCACGCCTACCTGGCCGAATTGACGGTAAACTATTTCGATGATGACAGCCTACTATACAAAGACTCTTATAAACGAAAGAGGATTATCAAATATGTATACAGACAAATTACCATGATTATGACACTGCGTGTGCGTGTGTTACAGTGTAGAACTAATGACACAGCGATGGCCACGCGAGGAGAGTGAAAGCAGCATTGTTAACATCCTCTACTCCCTGCAAATATTTTTTTATAAAAATATTTGCCAACCCCCTTCTAATACTACATACTGGTAGATCGGATCCCCTGTGGTGCTATATGTGCACCTGTACAGTGTAGACAGTTAACTTTGCGATCTTTTTCGACTGATTCAATCAGTAAAGTGCTGGAGCATTCGGTAAAATCAGTAAATATGCAGCACCCGAGGCAATACCTGTCCCTTCATATATGCAGTGTCTGTGACATGAATTACAAAATCAAATTGCCTTCAAACGTGGCTGCGTGTACAAGCGGCTGGCTACACGTGTAAGAATGGGATATATATGCGTCCCATTTGTAACCACAATATGGAATAAAAACTAATAGCACCTGATAGAAGATAATTAGGCCATGAATGTGAGTTTCCACCACTGATGTTCATCTACAGGTAAACTACCTGCAACAAATTGCGCTGACCTGGACTCGACCTCGGCTATGTGCAATCACTCAGGAATGCCGGCCTCGGCAAAATCAGGCGACCAGGTATAGATAGGTATGCTGCTATGCATACTTCACGCGGACATCACTGTACGTGAATGATGGACATGCAGGAGAATTGCACACTCTGCAGCTTCGCGCACGAGCATCCATTTATTTTACGATATTCTGCACCCACGTGCATCCTTTCACGCAGGTGGTGTAAGGATAGGTGAGGAATGTTTCGGCAGAGAAATCTAATACGTGTGGTGTCTGCTGTAGTTTGTTTTGTCAACTAACACACGCGCAGTCTCATTAATATCATAGCAGTAACTTTAAATGACAAAATATTGACTCTCGCTTGCCTATTTTACTACCTTACTGATGGATGCACGAGAACCGTAATTTATGGCAATGTGTGCGCAAGCAGAATGAATTTGGGTCACAGAAGCTTGAAAACATGTTGATATTCGAAAAGCCACACACATGACCACAAAACGCAAATATAAATAGGGTGTTAAATCACCCGTGAGGCAAAGAGACACAGATTAAAAATAGATGTTAAATATATGGACCAAGTTGGTCCATGTTTACTTTACATATTTATGCTGAGATGTAAATCCAATATATTGGGAAAATCACGACGTCATGCTTTCATGCTTTCCCACTTCAAGTTCAAATTTACTTGATATACGTGGTAGCTCATGTGAGGAACTTTTGGTATTTATCTGTAAGGCACCAGCAATTGTGTTAGAACCAATTCTCTTCCTACTGCTGGCAAATGGTACTTTTACATACCAACTTCTGGGCATGCGAATGCAGTATATGTCCCCATTGTAACAATCTGTGTCAGAACAACTGAACTGTGCCACAACAGCAACGTGATTAGGAACCAAGTTCCTAATTTGGGGACACTTACTTCTTAGTTATGTTGGCGCTAATCGCATCGGACGCAGTCCGTGTTACTCAGTAAATGACTAGGCCAGTGACAAGTGTGATACAGCCATAGGATACAGCATACTTAGTCACTCGTTCACTATATTTACAATTGTGATAACACTAACAGAAAAAGCGGTGTACTCGCAATTTTATTAGCCTCCGAGATATAAAATCATCAAATGATAGCTAACCCATTGGCGCTACTATACGCTGCCGAATTCTACATTATAATACAGAGTAAAAAAATAAATAACAATACTATTATTAATATTATTAATAAACTTTGCGATTGCAGTGCGGCAGATCTGACCGTCATCGCGTGTTCCTTTTCCCGGACAATCGTTTAACCGCAAAAGAGAATTATCACCGCGGATTTCACACATTAATTAAGAGTTTAATATGATACATACACATGACGACATGTAACATTGTAAGACTAAGAGTAAGAGTAAGACTACTAAGAGTAAGAGCAACAAAAACGTATTCACCTGTCTCTTGGGTCGACCCAAGTCGTTTGTTTGTTTTGATGGTCGATGAAAAATAGTTTGCCGTCATAATCTCGTCCGATTTCCCAACCAGCGGGTAGAGGAAGTTCTCCATTCTTCCTTTTTGGCATCCTCCTATTAAAAAAGGGACAAACGTCGTCACATTTGCTGAATGTATCCGCTCATTTGCACATAGATATCTTCATTCCGGCCTCCATTGCTTGTCGCTACACATTCCAGCGATAACCGCATAGTATTCTGATGACATCACGCACCGCTGACCAATCAACAGCTAGTATGTTAATTACCAGCTCCATTTATGGGACCTGTGGAATGTACAGTTCGACACCGACAACGAGCATGTGGCGTAACCTGGAGTCGAAAAAAGGAAATTTTTGGAAACGTTACGAAGCTAACATTGCTGGGATCTATAGGTAATATATTATGATTCAAAATAACTCAATTGAATTCATGCATATTAACATGAATGTATGAATACCTGATTAGGTTAATGAGGGGGAGGACGGGAGAAGGGGGGATGGGAGACGGGAGAGGAGGGGCGGAAGACGGGAGAAAAAGGGGCGGAGAGCGGAAGGGGAAGGAGCGACAGTAGGGGCCAGTGTGGGCGGGAAGATTTTCATTCAAAACATATACATATATGCAAAATATAAAGGATAGGGGGATATACAGGAGATGGAGGTGGGAGGGGAGAGGGAGGGAGGTGGGAGGAGAGGGGGAAGGAGGCGGGAGGAAGACAACCCCCTGTACCCCCTCGTTAATAATATGTACACATCTATGTTTAGTATCTACATACTATATAGTAGAGCAGATGTAGTAGGAGCAAGTAGTAGGAGTTAAGTTCTATCGATAGGAAACGAAGCAAGCCACATCGACGAGTCAACATTTATGGAAATATACATCGTATAGTGGAGCAAATTAACTATAATTATGTTAATTTTACTCATGGTTTATTGTTAGTTTAATTGCTTGATGTGGTAATTTTTGCTTTTGTATTTGGAACTAATTTTATTACCATGTCTTTTGCCCCCCCCCATAAAGTCGTTTGAATTAATGAAGATATGAAAGTATCAGGGAACCGATATGGCGAAGCATATTGAAATGTGAGAAGATCCGTGGTTTTATTATATAAGAAACAGTGGCGTATTCAGAAATTGATGAACAGGTGGGCGAAATGTACCGTGGCTGCCACAGGCAGGCCCGCGTGCCTACGCTACGCCAGCGAGAGGGAGGTCTGGGGGCATGCTATCCCAGAAAATGTTGAAATATTTAAGCCATTCTCCTGCAATTTGAGGCATACTGTGGGCCATATACTGATGTCTGATGACACTATCTCAACCCTACAATTTAGGATTTAAAACACTTTTCATTACTTTTCAGAGAGCGTACACACCTGAAGTTAGGTTACTATAGGAATAATACATGTATTATAACACATACAAGAATTGCAACACGAGATATAACTTAAGTCCTTTAACATGTCTAATGGCACTAAACAGGAAACATACTTGATCATGTTGATGATTAGCTCCGATTGGTACACAGGTCAGGGTGAGATGTCAGTGTGACAATTATGCCTAATAATTGCCACTGAGATGTTCAGGTCATGATTGTGTGTTCGGGACCTTAAGCGTCCCCCATGGGGTTTGCCAATAGCAACCTTCGAGGATTCATTCTGATGAAGATGTTGACCACCTTATCCATTTTCAAAGGGAGGTCCTTGTGGAGCAAACAGAAGCAGGAGGGCTTTCAGTCTGACGTTACCCCTGAAGACCCACTGCTACTAAACATTTTTTTTCTGGGCTTGCAAACGGGGGGGGGGTACGCTGGCTCCGCCCTATGCTTGGATACGCCACTGAGAAACATAGAGACTCATAGAGAAGACTTCTTAGAAATATGCTTATCTCGCCTTTCACAAATATAATTCAATAAAGCAAATTTATAACGATTTAAACCAAACTCAATAAAACTGATGACTTCCTGCCATGGGCGCAACCACTGGGGGGGTCGGGGGGGTCACGACCCCCCCCCCCGACTTTTATGTGGACCTCCCCAACTTCTGGAAGACCTTATTTTCTGAGAGGTCCAAA
>NW_014577098.1:618523-633039 GCF_000485595.1 Priapulus caudatus | reverse complement strand
GTGTACGGGACTACGTGTAGCTACTGTACGGGAGCACGTGTAGCTAGTGTACGGGAGCACGTGTAGCTAGTGTACGGACCCACGTGTAGCTAGTGTACGGGACTACGTGTAGCTACTGTACGGGACCACGTGTAGCTACTGTACGGGACCACGTGTAGCTAGTGTACGGGACTACGTGTAGCTACTGTACGGGACCACGTGTAGCTAGTGTACGGGACCACGTGTAGCTACTGTACGGGACCACGTGTAGCTACTATACGGGACTACGTGTAGCTAGTGTACGGGACTACGTGTAGCTAGTGTACGGGACCACGTGTATCTAGTGTACGGGACCACGTGTATCTACGTTAGGTGCAAAGTTGTAGGATGTGCAAAGCAGCTATTTTTCCCTTGGCGGTAATTACACGAACATGTCGCTGAAGTCACGTGAAACATGTAGGTGAGTCATCAGTTGAAACCCAGGCACAGATAACCGATACACAAATGCGAATATCATCATCAGTTTTATACAAGTACACAAACCCAACTATGATCCGAGTTTCCAGACTCCCATAACTAAACATAAATACGAATGAATTACTGTATATGATAAACACATATATACATAGCTTCTCTCTTCCTCTTGCAAGCCAGGCACTCCAAAGGTAATCACGAAAATGCAATTAACTGATCACGAAGAGAGGTATGCTTGGTTGGTTGCCTTGTCCGAATTTAATTAAATAACCGCAAATGTTGTCTTCACGCAGAAGAACAACAAGTATTGCCATGTCCATGTCCACAACTTGGCGTCGTTTCAGTTTTTAAACTTCGAGACAATACGGCGGTTTCGGAGACGTGTAGTTTTTTATTCTAAAAAAACAGTCGCTTTTCCAACATCCAGCGCTGAAAAATGCGCGATACGATAATAAGCTGTGTTTCGCCCGACTATGTGTTTGTACAAATCTAATAAAATTCAGGCAACCGTTAGAAAAATAACACAGCGCACGTAATGTACAAAACTAAAACGGGTGCACGCGTTCCGCGAGAAAGCTCTTTGCGAGGAGACTGAAAGGTGCATGTCGTTAAACGCTTCAAAGCTAAAATATGCATCGTATGTAGTATACTATGTGAGAAGCTATCCTTGCTCGTAGGGACAGCCACAAGTGCTCCCATTGTCTCCAACCGCTAGAGGTGCGAAACCGATTGCTAGGATAATCTATAACGTCGCACAAGTGGTATAGACAACTTTTATGTGTGCAGGACAAGATCTAAAATAAGGAACACGTGAACACATAACTTCATTCCTACATTTCCGTGGAACTACTGACACTGGGAATTGTTTTCCTTGTCCAGTTCACAATGATATAGGGCGAGTTCCTTAGTGAGGTAACATGACTGATACAGAAACTAAATGTAAGGTTTAAGATTTACACTGCTGCGGCACAAATGGCAACTAGCAAAAAAAACGTTCGCGATCATAACATACCTTTCGCCTGACACTTATGACCGTCCGCCACCACGTAAAGGTATTTACAAGCGATCAAACAAACAAATTGTTAGCAGCATACCACAAGCTCACTCAAACCAACACGTTTGCTTGCACTTCTTCTCCATCAAATGATTGCCTCACACTACCAACGCTCTGCAATGGGCTTGTAGCTTATATGCTGGCAGTGAATCAAATTTCTTGTCACTGTATAAACTATGGCGGTATATGCGCTGGATTTGATGTAGATCTAATCAACAAAAGATGTGGTCACTAGAAATGACTATGTGCATTCGCACAACCTGCCCCCCTGACATCTGCGACACTATTCTATGCTGCTATTGGCTGTTGCAAACTGATACCTTGTCATTGTGATGATTGTATTGGTTGCTGAAAAATGAGATCTTGTCATTGTGATGACACCATTAGCGGCTGGCAGCAGATATGGTCTCGTTGCAATGCGATTGGCTGCTGGAAGCTGACGCCATGTCGTTGTCACGATGCTATTGGCTGCTGCGAGCCAACGACATGCCGCTGTCAGAGTGCCATTGGCTGTGGGCTATTGCCATGATGCTGATGGTCGCTGCAATGTTGTTATTGGTTGTTTGGAGCTGACGACTTGCCCCTGTAATGCTGTCATTCGCTGAAGCCTGACCATTGTGGCGTCACTATTGGCCATCCCTGGGATGACACCAGGCGGGTTTTGGCTCTTGCTTGCTTTGACTCTTCTATTAGCCCATGCCCGCACACATCATGAAGATTCTGCTGTTGGACAAAGATGGCAGTGGAGGGAGGCTGCGACGCTGCTATTTGCCCATGTTGCTATTGGCTGTTGGCTGGTGACGGCGGTGGATGGATTTCATGCTCTCACTGGCCCCCGCTCGTGACGAATCTCCTAGTGACTCTACTGTTAGTGGCTGCATGTAACGCTCCTTAAGGACCATACTCCTAACCCCACTAGAGGCCGACAAGAGCAATGTCGGGCGAATGCAAAACGTGGCAATTAGCCGGCTCCACGATGTCGTCGCGATGCTGACGTGTGACTGCTCTTCTCTCGGTTGCTTCCTCACTCCCACCATTCCACTTCGCCGTCGGCCCTCCGCTGCGCCATCATTGGCCGCCGCGCCGCGCCGCTATTGGCCGGCGCCATGGTGCGTTGCCGGGGAGTTCATGTCGCTGTAGTGCTGCTCGTAGGCGTGCAGCACCATCGCGCTCGTCTGATGCTCGACGAGGCTGCTCGTCGCGATCGCCAGCGGCAACAGCTTGCGCGCGCCGAACGACGAGCCGACCGGCATCGCTGCAAGGAGAAAACACGAGAACACGTGACAACGCTAAACAAGCAAACAGGACGCGCGGGCGGGAGGCAACGAGAGGGGGGCGAGCAATTATCGGCTCTCTCGAGACATGCATCTCGTTCGTATATCGGCGAGCGATACTCTCTTTGCAAAACACGAGACCGTATTGTTGCGAGACAACATTTGTGAAGGACAGTTAAACATTAGCATCGTTACACTCGTGTGCGGTTATAGTCTAGCTATAGGAGAACTGGCTACTGTTTGTCTGATCTCCTAGTATAAGAAGGGGTCTTGCCAAAATGCTGTCTTAAACGTTATTCAGTCTGGCTCAACATCAAGTCATGCCAAAACAAAAACTAGCCTGTCGTATGTTCAACGCCACTGAAAAAACGCGTCCGAATATCTGGCCCCAATTGCAGTGCAACAATTTTCAGCAAGACTCCTACAGATTGCATTATGCAGTGATTCCACCTATATATAGTGGCCTAGCAGAGCAGTGCATCGCGTTGGTTGCACGTTTATGTCTGCAACGATGGTCGCTGTTGCTTGCAAACACTTGTTGTTCCCTATAAGAAACGCCATCTCTGCGCGGCTGACCTGCATGTCAGCTATGGGATGACAGCTGCAGTCTCCTGCAAGCAAGCTCACCGTTAGCACACAAACGCTTCCCACCAACAAACGAGATGTAACTATCCGGGCCGCAGCGAGACACTACAATGCGGTACACTCATACAAACTCGCTGCAGACCGGAGATTAGTGGTAGCAGACACGCAAGATAAAGAGGGAGCACAGAGTGATGAGTGGTGACAGCAGATTTCGGGCACATGCCCGACCCCCCACATCACAGGTTTGTCAAACAAGATACATGTCACGCAAAATACGCACAAAATACAAAGCTGCCTTCGCTCCAACAGTGACACTCGCACCAAGACACTCACTACCGAATCACTCGCACGCACGCACACGCACACTCCTCCGCCACACTCGCCAGCCTGCACTCCTCCTATTCCTGCATGATTAACACGAGTGGTTCGAAGCGGCCCGTACCTTCGGAGCGCATGCGTTTGAGATCGTGGCCGTCGGCGGCCTCCCGCGATCGTTTACGCCCGGTTATCGGCACCAAGTTTTGGCAGATCTCTGGCTGTATAGTGGCATCTCCGCCTGCAAGAGAGGGGCACCATTGTTATTCTAGGCTCGTCAACTTAATGGTGTGAAGGTTAGCCAATGTTCGCGAAAACCTGCTAGTCCTAGCGAGGAGTCCCATCAGCATGATCGAATTGAGTCGGCACTTTAAAATACAAGTGCCTGAAAATGTCTGGGTGTAGCGATTTGATTGTCTCTAATACTCTCTATTTGAGGGATATATAAGCGTTAGACATTGACAGTATTGGATTCTGCAGGAAATTCCAGCACCGTGATAACATATTCATTCCTAATATCTCCAAACAACTTTAATTACACTGGATTCCTAAAATCTTCCCAAATCAATGCAAAAGGATCAGCTGCAAAAAAATTGCAAAGTGAGATCAAATTTCATTATTAATTAACATCATTAATTCATTGCTAGCAGAGGGGGTTGCACCTACAGTGCATAAGCCCATGATATTGTTTCTACATATCCTTGACAGTTTCCAGAATGATCGCGAGTATGGATATAATTAATACTCGATTAGTGAATTAAAGATTAACGAACTCTTCGCATCTGCATAGAGACAGTAATTGAGCCTCGGGTATATGAATGCGTGCACGTACGAGGACGCCAACCCACGCGCCGTGTGTGCCATCACGAAATGTCATAGAGCATGGTCGCACGGTGCTGCCACCTACACGCAGCTAAGAATAGCAGTAGTTGAGTGAACTTGGTTGCTCCCGGTGCAGCCGCGCGCCTGAGCACGAAGATCAATACAGCCGGTTAGGATGTGCTGGCAGCGATCGCGCTCGCGAGCCCCCACGTCTGGCCACCACAATCAATACACACACACTCCCAGCCAGCTAGCGAATAAATCTCCCAATAATAATGCACGCGGGGATATGGCCGCTCTTGCTCTCGGTCTTTCCCAACGACAAGCTGCACATGGCACAGCAACCCAGCTTTGCACCCCGCCCCGCAACGCAATAAGCTGTTCCTCTGCCTGCACAGCAGCCAGTTCTAAAGATGGTGGCGATCACGTGGGCTTGTGGCCGTGAGGAGGATTAAGGCAACCAGTTATTAAAGTTAAGCGGCTTTCATGACTCTGCATTTGCTTTTACGAATTTGATTAAATTTTTAAGCAAGCCTACTTCGGAAGGTTAGTTATTTGCATGCGCTACAGTTTCTGAAAATAGTGAAATGTACAATCAAGCTTGTAAAATATTAAAGGTGTTACGGTTCGATATTATTATACCATTCGATAAAACTTCGTATAAAACCGCTTCTAAACTACATCGTGTAGCAAATTATACTTTTCGAATTTAAACCGATACTCATACGTACTCAGAACACTAGGGGGATAAGGCTTCATGCCTTCGCCACATTGATTTCTGGGCAGTGTGACCTGATGAGAAACCATTGAGGGGAAGAAGGTGTTTCCATTTGCAGTGCTGCCATTGTGTTGCTGCATGCCGTTGTTCTGCTGGTGTTCCATACCGTTGTGCAGGTGCTCCATACCGTTATGTTGGTGTTCCATGCCATTCTGCTGCTGTTCCATGCCGTTCTGCTGCTGTTCCATGCCGCCGTTTGCGTGATGCGCCATACCACCGCCGTTCTGGTGCGCTTGCATTCCATTATGCAAATGCTCGACACCATTTTGGTGGTACTCCATCCCGTTCGGACAGTGTTCCATCGCGCCGTTGTGGTCCCCGTTTGCGTTGGGCGCATGCACGGCTGCTGCTGCGTCCTCGTCGTCTTCCATGTCGATATCACAGTGGCCATTGCTGAAGCCATTCTGGTGGCCATCCCCGCTCGCGCCGTTCTCCTGGTGACCGTTCAGGTGACCGGCACCGTTGACCAGCGTTGGCGTGGCGACGGCCAGGGTCGGCTGCGTGGGGGTCGGCGACGCGCAGAGCCTGGCCACCACCAGGTGGTCGGCGCAGTTCTGGTGGTTGCACATGCGTGCGAGATCTGCCGGCGTGTGGCCGTTACGGTTCTTTATGCTGCAACCGATGAAGGGATATTAGCATTAGTACTATATTACAGAAACGCGTGACGATGGAGCAATATCGTAATATGGCTCAATTGCTCCCTGCTGCTTCTTGGCGAGACAGAAATGAGTTTGCTGGCACTGGTTATGCCTTATGCAGTGATCGTAACAAAAAGAGGAACGTTCTCTTCTGTCAGTGTTTTGCCAGGATGCACATTCCTAAATGGTCTCTCTCTCTCCCAGTTTTAGCTCACGTTTTGCAACTCACTCTGTATCAGCGCCATGAGCCACTAGGAGACTCAGACACTCCAAGCTGCCAGATCTTGCTGCCTTATGCATAGGTGTCTCGTTCAAGTAGTCCTGAAATAACCAAAAACCGGATACGGATTATTACATGCTGCAAAATTAGAAATTCAAATACAGTTCCGAATTGAATTTCTCACAACTTTGCAACGGGCACGCCAAATGCTTAGCAACAAGATTTCCAAGGTCTTGCAGAAGAAAGATAGGCCTACTGTTATAAGGTATGCCTTGATAATTGCTTTTACAGAAAAAGTGGCCATGACAATTTGGCCCCGGGCCCCCAACATCACAAAGACGGATAAAATAAAATGAGACGCACAGACTAGATATTCCTGCTGAAAATATCCCCCCCCCCCGAGGTGTGCGAAGAATAATCTGTCTGGAAAGTCTAGTCGCAAGCGATCTACATACGTCAATTACATTGTGCTGCGCGTGTCACAGCCAATGATGCAGTTACATATTATATTACTAAATTTGCCTTCAAACATTTTTCTGATAATGTAAAATATAGGCAATCTGTGTAAACTATAAAGTGGATACGCGGAAACCGTTCTCTCGGTAAACGCTACAGATTTTTCTCTCGAAATCACATTATGTTACAAAATGTGGTTAACGTTAAAAACTTTGTATTCGCACTACAGCTGAACAATGTCAGATTGACTTGATCGTGGCAATGAACGTGTCACTCCGCCAACCCCGACTCCTGCACGCCCTATCACGTCTTATTGTAACTCTACTGTGTCTTGCATTTTGCTCCCGCTTGAGGCCGATAGATAGCGAGCAGTGAGAGTGGAGGCAGTAACATCATCACGTTGTAGAGCGATGCGTTCAGCTTCCCTCTCTTGATCATCACCATGTCAGAACTCAAGTGAGTATTGTCGGCAGGAAGCGTCGATGAGCGTAGCAACCGAACTCACGGTATCGCGGTGTCAGCCACCAGGTGGTGCCATGCGCACCCACACACAACAACGACTAGGACAGGTGTCTTAGTCTTGCCTCGACTCTTGCATCTTTTGGCACCGTGCTCCCACTGACATGCACTCAGGTGCAGCATGAAGATACTTTCTTTATTCATGCTCTGCCTCCCCATCCACACCCACATGCACATGCCACTCCCCCATTTACTATCTTCACACCGACACTCATTCATATGCCACACCACCCTCACCCCATCCACCATCTGCACACCAACACGTGTGTTCATCTGCCCTGATGCTTCGGTGGCAGCGTTGACACCTACCTGCCGGTTGAAGAGTGACCCACAGTGCAGCAGCCACTTGAGACAGTGTGTGTGTCCAGCGAAGGCGGCAAGGTGGGCAGGCGTCTGCTGAAAGCGCTCCGTCGCCCAGTCGTTGTGGCAGCCGGCAGCAATCAGCTTCATGAGGCAACGCAGCTGGAAAATAAACGCACGTCTTGCGGGTCAGGACAGCGTACACTGCGAGCACGCGTGTTTGTGGGTGTATGTGTGCGTGCGTGCGTGCGCGTGCGGTTCGTGTGCGTGCATCCACCTATGCATGAGTGTACGGGCGCATGAGCTTGAGTGCGCGCATGTTCTTGCGTGTGAGCGTGTGAGCGTGTGAACGCGCGCATGAGCTTGAGTGCGCGCGTGTTCTTGCGTGTCAGCGTGTGTTGATCACGTAACAGCCTAATCAAACTACTCATCTTGCTGGGACGCAGCAACGTAAAGCCGTTACGCAACGGCTAATCTCCCCAGCACGCATGCGGCTTGTGCGCTCATCACCCCTTACAAGCCTGCGGTGAGAGCTGCTGTGCAGGCAGCCACTTAGTATGGATCAGATCTCAATTTGATAATGCGATACAGTATCGCAAAGTATGCCACGCATTACAGATTACAAGAGTAAAGATTGAATACGACGCAACTGTGCAGCTTTACCAGAAACAACGGGTTGCGAACAAGCGATTGTAGTCGGTTCATTCGCGGTTATCTATGTTCGATTGCACGTGGTTTGACATTTTTCCGGCCAACTTCAGCCTGAGTTCAGGGTTAAACCCCGCAAAGTAAATAAGAGCACCGACAAAGCTGCGCAAAATTCCGGCATTTTCGCAGTTATAGCACCCGTGGCAACAACCCAAGAACAAAAACAGTTGCGGGGGAAAAACCCGCACAGCGGCCGCTGCTAGTGAAGTATACATGTGATCCACCTACGCAGCTTCCCCACCTCGCACCCACCCCCCTCGTACACTTGGCCATCATACACAACCGCCGACACAGGACGAAAAAAACCATCTACTCAGAATCGTTCGCCCCGAAAACGCCGCCTCTCTGTGACACGGCACCGACAAACTTCGGTCGATTTCCCGTTAATCTCGGTTTCACGGCAATCAGAGTACACGCGCGCATGACATGCACGTGTGCGCGAGAGAGTGTGTGTGCGTTGGGGAGGGGGAGACCGGACAACGACGACTATAAGTCAGGTGCTGCCCTCTCGTGAACACACACGGGCGGGAGGTTCACTCCAGACAAAAACAATTAGCGGTCGGAGAAGTCGACTTACCCGCTTCGGCACACGTTGAAACGTGACCGCCGACAGCAGATCAGTGCGGGTTCAACACCGACCTCAGGGGGTTTATTCTTAGCGCTGATACGCACTCACTTAGTGAACAAAAAACCTCCCACTTAAACCCACTATCAGCTAGGAAAGGGCATGAGTACACGTTCGCAAGAGGCGACAGAGTGCCGCTGCGGATCCCAATTCTCTTGTCGAATACTAACCGTAAAGTCGCTAAGTAGAAGACATGCAGAATTTGATAAGGCAGTTCTTTTTTTATATAAATAAACAGGTTAGAAAATTTGCTGATGATTTTTTCGCCGACTTTCTATACTTCGTACTGCACTCCTAGACCGGCACCTCAATTCACGGAGAAGGCATACGATACCCAATTTTCACAGCGTACGAGTATGGGAGGGGCGTTACATCCTATACTCAAGCACACATCCTATTCTATTGGCAACAACGGAAACGAGTAGACCAACGAACGAGAGACGCAGGAGAGTAACATTTGACAAACGCACGGTGTCAACTGACAACGCAATGCGAAAACAAATGCTCGGTTAAACGTCAAACTGTCACGCCCGCCAAAGTCAAGCATTTTCTCCAATTAACAAAAACAATAGTGAATACATACCCCGGCATACATTTGGCCATATATTCACAGAACGAATGCGGCCAGTGCGATTCACTGATTAACATATAGGTACACGTTATACCCTCCGGCAAGTTGGTGAACTCGGCAAAATCGGGATCCAGTTTGGTCACAGATGCAGGACAACAAAAACCTAATGACCGCAATAGAGCGTAGCTGATCAAGCGTCGACGCGCCCCTTTCCGCTGCTACGGCGACTGCGCGACGAGTGATCCGTATCGCCGCTAACGACTACGGCGAGCGAGCAGGCGAGCCGCGGTCGGCAAACACGCGCAGCGACGGCCGACGCCTCCAGTTTCGTATTTTTGCTGGCGGCCTGGCGGCGTCGAGAACAACGAGTTTCGCGAATTATAATCGTGCGTCTCTGCCTAGAAACAGCGCGCCGTGCTGCGGCAGCGTGGCGGCTTTGTCCCTGTTGCCAGAGCCGATGCCAACTGAAAACCAAGGCTGCAGCACGGGGGACCCGCCCCAGTTGCGCGCAAGAACAACTCTGCGAAGCGATACACTCAGTCAAGTACTTTTACCGAGCGAACAATGAAAATCCTCATCTCATTCTCGGTCCAAATGTCCGTCTCCCTCCCCTTCCCCCGCTACCTTGAAAAATTCCGCGCACGCTCTGAAGAAGAATTCGCGTTTGCACAGAAATTAAGGCGATACGTTTCACAGACGGGAGCCGCGCGCACCGTGCTTTGTGAGAACGCAGCGCAAGCAGCTTTCACTACGGACGTGAAATTCAACCCTAATACTGTTAACTAAACGCCTATTATAAAACTTCCCGGGCAGGTAACCAACCACATGAAATCGGCCACGGGCTACACTGATATATCAAAGTCATCGATATGGCTGTACTGCTGTGCGACACGCACTGTTCAAACAAATATTCATTGCCCGAGCGCTTGGCCAGCCAGTGAAACAGCCGTAACTGTAAATCTGCACCCCCACAAAACTTTCCACTGGCGGTTCACGGGCGGTTATTTAAAGCCAACAGCATCGCGTTGCTATAGCTGCGGTGCCAAGAGGCGCACATCTGTGGACATGGTTTACATCTTGGCACGCTAAATCAGAAAACACACTATACACGCAGTTCCACCGAAGCATTTGCTTGACGCAACTCATCGCTGCGGGGCTGCCGATGCTGAGAAACTTGAGCCGAGTCAATAAACATCAGCCGCCGCTCGATGTCCAGATAGCATCCTCTATCGAAATGTTTTCATCTGCTTACTGAATAATACTATCGGCTTGATCGCAACGTTTCCAATGCAATTTTTTTACGCATCATCGTAGCATCTCACAATTCGTGACTTTAGAGCAAATTCACGTAAAAAGCTATCAATGTTAGCAGGATTTTGTTAGACTCCTGATGTTAGTCTAAGCACGCAATAATCACAATGTGTGACGATGCGTAATAATAATAATTACTTATGCAGATATTCTTTACGCGTTTTCCATTTTTCTTGCAACCTAAGAAACCAGCAGTAATTCTATTCCACGTGCATTCATGACAAAACCACACGGATTTGCTAGCCGTCTATACATGGGTAATTACTATCTGTAAGCCACCCTATTTACACGATAGTGTTAGTCTACTCCTCCCAGTCTCATCACTCAATTCACAGCTGCTAATCTCACTGATGAGCTACGAATCGGACATTCTGCGCAACCCGTTCTACATGCATGTGAACACATTAGCACCCAACGAAAGGAAAGATCAGTCGACCCAATTGTGAATTTGCGTCTATTGTGTTTATGGCAGTAATATGAACAATGGATGTAACTAGACCACCAAAAAGTGCACCTGTGAGCTTTATGTACCCCAGTTTTCTACAGCCTAAAATGACTCCACCTTCAATAATTCATCGTATATATTTAATATAATGTTCGGTTAAATTTCGAACTGTAACTCTAACCGACACAAATGCATTCTTAGAACACGGGCACAACCACAGGCACTTGGAGCGTTTCAATAAAATATAATGCTAAATAAATACGAAATCTATTTACTACCAAAGTCTTAACGTTTCTCTACTCTCTTTCACCTATTATTGCCGACAATTTCCTGTAAATGCCTTCCAAATCCTCATCTGCCACACACGCTGGCTGCCGCACGCTAGCTGCTGCACACTGACACATAAATATATATATTTGTGTCAGTGAGTGTGCAGCAAGATTCAAGATTTAAAGATGTTTATTTGTGCATACGACATACATACTATTACATAAAGTGTACAACAGAAGATATGATTATGAGAATGACAGGTCACAATACATGATTTGACAGATGAAGCACGGGAGTGGCGAAGAACATCAGTCTGCCACCCCCAGCAGCTAGCGTGCGGCAGCCAGCGTGTGTTGCAGATGAGCATTTGGACGGCATTTACAGGGAATTGTCGGCAATAATACTTTAATAGGTGAAAGAGAGTAGAGAAACGTTAAGACTTTGGTAGTAAATACTAAAATAGATTTCGTATTTATTTAGCATTATATATTGAAACGCTCCAAGTGCATGTGGGCACAATTAACCACGCGGAAAAATTTGTTGTACATTATTACTAATTAAGAAAGCAGCACATCTAGCTGCACCTAAATTCCGCGTGTCTTCTACACACAAACAAGATGCGTGTAACTAGTTTCTTCTGTGTAGTATAATGTTGATATAAATTATAATATTAAAAACTCGATCACACACATGCCGACATTTCATTTTTCCCGGTGCATCGGCACAACATAATAATTAGGGCCTACTGACGATATTAATTTGATTTACATTTAATATAACCAATTTCAGTAATGTTCATCCTCGTCTTTCTAATAAAATTCAACAGGTGAACTTTTAGTATGACAAGAAAAAATCTCAGATTAAATCTAGAATGTACTTCCAGAATGTACTTCTAGAATGTTCGGATGTACCATAGATGGATGTACACATGGATGTACTTTCCGGCGATTGCGCCAAGCAGTCGTAGCGGTTCCCGGGAATTGACGTCACGAATTTTCAACCAATCGACGCTAAGAAGACGACCGATAGCCGGTAAACAAGATCGATAAAACAAAGATTTACAATAATTCAACAGTGAGAGTAATTAAATACGCTTACCTTGCCAAAGTATGCCGACCAGTGTGCTGGCGTCCACCCGTAGAAAATATCTTCAACATAAAAGTCGCATTGCCCGCTATCAGATAGAAGCAGATACGACAGCGCTTCGACATCACCATCTCTGCATAGCCGGTGCAACGGAAACTGCTTTCTTAAAATATCCTCGCTCGTATGGACCCATGAAGTTACAGGGATGTGTTCCTCCATCACTCACACGTTACGTTGTATAACTGTCCAATAAACTAAATTCAGATTTCTTGATAATTTGTGACGATTTATTGGGGAATCAAAATACAAAGGAGCGCGGGCAAACACCTGTCCTTAAAATAGTACATACGGGTACTTTGTACAGTGCGTTCAAATGTACATTGAGCGTCTGCGCGTGTCGCGAAACAATATTATGGGATTTTTGGAAAAAGGTTTTACACTGCCATCAAAAACTAAAAGCGTTGCTGTTCATTATAAAAATTAAAGTTAAAAATATTACGCGAAAAATGTAGAAATTGCAAATATTGTGCGCGACGCAAATGTTAAATAATCATTATAACAATAAAATTTATTATGATAAAAGGTTTCATTATTGCGAGCTGTATCTATTTTTTACGTGTAGCCGCTGTAATAACGGATCTTGATGGAAAAATAATTTATTTAGCTGGAAGAGAACAAATGTATATTGAAAATATGTGATTTAATTTGAAGGTGATTTTTTTAATACTCTATTGACTGTTGTGCGTGTAAACCCTATTTGACGTTTATTATGATAAAATCAAACCATACGAAAATCGTTACATAAAGTACATCATAACCGACAAATGTTGCCTCCGGATGAATATGCGCCGTGCAGTGAGATGAGATTATAAAGAAAATGCGGTTGAAAGAAAATCTCAAGTGCTTACAAGTGAGCATCTATGATAAGTGATGCAGCGCCATCTACCGAACGCGGGAATCACCTGTATTTATAAATGATAAATCGTAAAATCACTAACAACGTAATCAAAAAGATTACCAACTGACCCATAATATGTCGTCTACAAATGATTTAAAAGCAGGTGAGGCCATATAGATTAAATTTGACTCCGACTCTGAGTCTGAACTTAAGTTATACTGGTACTAGTGCTAGAAAGTATTTATATTTATAAGGCTAACCTATGCCATGCCCATGGCTATACTGCCTAACCCTTCATAGGCATAGCCACAGGCACAGGCACTTGGAACGTCTCAATAAAACAAAATAATGGTAAATAAACACGAAATGTACCAAAGTCTTAATGTTTCTGTACTCTATTTCGCCTATAATCACCTGTAAATGCCAGTCAAATGCTCATCTGCAACACGCAAGTACACTGCACGCCCGCGCTGTGCACAAACAACATAAATAAGACTAAGACTAAGACTCAGAGTAAGAGTAATACTATATAGAGCTCTCTTATTCATGTTGTTTGTGCACAGCGCGGTGTGCACATGCGGTGTACTTGCGTGTTGCAGATGAGCATTTGACTGGCATTTACAGGTGATTATAGGCGAAATAGAGTAGAGAAACCTTAAGACTGGTACATTTCGTGTTTATTTACCATTAATTTTTTTTATTGAGACGTTCCAAGTGCCTGTGTTCATAGCCATGCATCGACATAATCATAATGCTGTGTGTGGCTATACAGTAAATACAGTACTACTACTAGTACTACTACTAGTACTAGTAGTATAGCCCGCGTACAGTTGCGCCTGCGGCAGTAATTCTGTATAGTAATGCTAATTCATTTAGTAATGCTGATATAGGGTCTATGTCCCCCAGGCCAGGGTACTATCGGAGCTAGGGTACCCTGGGTACGGTTCGATATATCGGAAAGTACCTCGTGAGACTATACGATGTCGCTGCGTACCCTGCATTGTCCCACCATACCCTGACTTTCAACATCCGATTTCCGATGTTGTAAAACTAAAATATAAAAGCTAGCTCTTCATTTAAAAAAAAGGAAAAAGAAAAATATAGTCAAACACAGGGGAAAAAATACACGGGGGCGGCGGGCGATTTCGCCCCCGAAATGCCAAAAAGAGCCCCCGAAAATACGATATC
>NW_014577098.1:598022-616135 GCF_000485595.1 Priapulus caudatus | reverse complement strand
GCCGTGCAGTGAGATGAGATTATAAAGAAAAATGCGGTTGAACGAAAATCTCAAGTGCTTACAAGTGAGCATCTATGATAAGTGATGCAGCGCCATCTACCGAACGCGGGAATCACCTGTATTTATAAATGATAAATCGTAAAATCACTGTAACAACGTAATCAAAAAGATTACCAACTGACCCATAATATGTCGTCTACAAATGATTTAAAAGCAGGTGAGGCCATATAGATTAAATTTGACTCCGACTCTGAGTCTGAACTTAAGTTATACTGGTACTAGTGCTAGAAAGTATTTATATTTATAAGGCTAACCTATGCCATGGCTATACTGCCTAACCCTTCATAGGCATAGCCACAGGCACAGGCACTTGGAACGTCTCAATAAAACAAAATAATGGTAAATAAACACGAAATGTACCAAAGTCTTAATGTTTCTGTACTCTATTTCGCCTATAATCACCTGTAAATGCCAGTCAAATGCTCATCTGCAACACGCAAGTACACTGCACGCCCGCGCTGTGCACAAACAACATAAATAAGACTAAGACTAAGAGTAAGAGTAATACTATATAGAGCTCTCTTATTCATGTTGTTTGTGCACAGCGCGGTGTGCACATGCGGTGTACTTGCGTGTTGCAGATGAGCATTTGACTGGCATTTACAGGTGATTATAGGCGAAATAGAGTAGAGAAACCTTAAGACTGGTACATTTCGTGTTTATTTACCATTAATTTTTTTTATTGAGACGTTCCAAGTGCCTGTGTTCATAGCCATGCATCGACATAATCATAATGCTGTGTGTGGCTATACAGTAAATACAGTACTACTACTAGTACTACTACTAGTACTAGTAGTATAGCCCGCGTACAGTTGCGCCTGCGGCAGTAATTCTGTATAGTAATGCTAATTCATTTAGTAATGCTGATATAGGGTCTATGTCCCCCAGGCCAGGGTACTATCGGAGCTAGGGTACCCTGGGTACGGTTCGATATATCGGAAAGTACCTCGTGAGACTATACGATGTCGCTGCGTACCCTGCATTGTCCCACCATACCCTGACTTTCAACATCCGATTTCCGATGTTGTAAAACTAAAATATAAAAGCTAGCTCTTCATTTAAAAAAAAGGAAAAAGAAAAATATAGTCAAACATAGCATACATTTTTATTGGATTGCGATGTTTTGAGGTTTCTTCTATGTGATGTGGTAACTTAATTGGTGGGACAATGCAGGGTACGCAGCGACATATCGTATAGTACCCCGAGGTACTTTCCGATATATCGAACCGTACCCAGGGAACGTACCCTCCGATGGTACCCTGGGGGACATAGACCCTATCAGCATTACTAAGACATGCGTCTAAACACATGCGTCTATTAGTATTACGGTCTAAACAGAGGAATTGCTCCGACTTGTGATTGGAGGATAAAAATAGAATTCATGACGTTTCGTTTTCATTTTGGCATTTAGCCTATGACTCGAGTATGAGCGAAACCGCGCGTATATATTTGCTCATTAATGAAGCTAATAGCCCTTCAAATTCAATAAACTCGAGACTCACAGGGATCATAGCTAGACGTGTCTATAAATTATAATATTAATAGCTAGAATTTATAGAAATGTAACTCAAATCGTTTGCGCCATATGATAGTTAGTACAATTGCCTACTGGCCATAGCCACGCATATATATTATATATTACTATTAGTTTATGAGCAATACCGCGCGTGCATATTTGCTAATTAATTAGACTAATCGCACTTCAATAGACTCAAAATTCACAGAGATTAAGGCTAATTGACATGTGTCTATAATAGCTAGAATTTATAGAAATGTAACTCTAATCGTTCGTGCCATATGATAGTTAGTACACTTTCCTACCGGTCATAGCATAATATAGCACCGTATGCGGCAGGGTATGCTATGCAAAATGAAAACGAAACGTCACAAATTCTATTTTTATCCTCCAATCACAGGTCGGAGCAGTTCCTCTGTTTAGACGCATGTGTCTAAACACACCTGAAGATACAACCAGGCGGGATTTCGAAAAGGAAGGTCCTGCACTGACCAAATCCCCACACTCCGCATTATCATTGAGCAATCGGTTGAATGGGACGCATCTTTGTACATCTTTTTTGGAGACTTTTTAAAAGCTTTCAGCAGTGTGGATAGAACAATTCTATGGAAAATCCTCAAACATGGCATTCCAGATAAAATTATTAGCATAATCAAGAGTATCTATGAAGGCATGACTTGTCAGGTCATCCACTCTGGAAAACTATTAGAAGCCTTCGCAGTTGAATCTGGAATTAGGCAAGGATGCTTACTGTCACCGCTGCTATAGTATTCAGCCTGGTCATTGACTATATTATGAAAAAGAAAATCTATGGCCAGTGCAACGGAATACAATGGACACTTTGGACCCTGCGTGACGACCTCGACTATGCTGATGACCTGGCATTGCTTTCACACACACAACCATATTCAGGCAAAAACAGATAAACAGGTTCAGGAAGCAGCTAAAGTCAGGCTGAAATTCAACATTACGAAGACAAAGTCAATGAGGATAAACGCACAAAATGTGGACGCGGGGGAAAGAAGGACCATCAAAGGGAAAGCAATTGAGGAGGTGGAGACCTTCACATACTTGGGTAGCGCTCTGGACAAAAACGGAGGGGCCGAGTAAGATGTCAAGGACAGAATAGGGAAGGCAACGTGCGCATTCAAATTGCTCAACAAAGTTTGGAAGACAAGCGCCATCGCCCTCAAAACTAAATTGAAAATTTTCAACTCTAATGTTTAGACCGTCCTCATGTATGGCTGTGAAACATGGAAACTAACAGCCAAAATAACCCCAAAAATCCACAACGTTTTGTTAACAAATGCTTGAGGAAGATCCTCAGAATAATTTGGCCTCACACAAATAAAGAACTCTGGGAGAGGACGAAGCAGACCCCAATAGAAAGCCAAATCAGAAGACGGAAATGGGGCTAGGTGAGCAATACTGTGGAAGAAAGCGACTGACATCACATGAACGGCGCTGAGCTGGTACCTGCAATGAAGCGTCGGGTGGGAAGACCCAAAGCAACCTGGAGGCGAGACTCAGAGGCTGAACTCAAGAAGAAGGGTTACACTTGGAGGGAAATGGAGCAGAAGGCAATCAACCGAGCGACATGGAGGAAGTTCACCAATGACCTGTGTCTCCCATGAGACTGAAGGGTCTAACAGCAACAATATTGTTTGTACTTTAGTGGATCCTGCTCTGATTCATGAAACCTAGCTATAACTTATAAGTATCATATTTGTTTGATTTACAAATATTTGCAATTGATTTATTCATTTAAACTTATAGTGTGTACGTGGTTTTGACATAATTTTATTTGACAGTATTACAAGAGACACTTACAAAGCGAGGTGTACTAGGACAGCTTAAGGCACAAATGCGGGCAGAGATATTCCGGTCTCTGGAAGATACAAGTCGGCCACCCCCACGATTGACAGATGAAAACCTGCTTATAAATGAACTGATAAGAGAGTATTTGCTCTTCAACAACTACCGATATACAGAATCGGTGCTTGTGTCAGGTACATGTATATATGCAAAAGTATATGATGTGACCTTTCAAGCTAATTATATCTAACCAAATATGCAAGTAAATGAATTCATCAAGAAAAATGGACGAAGCATAAAATATGTGTCATTTATAAAACATTTATGTAGTGATATCTAATGTTCTAAACCATTGCTTGGTTAGATATGTGATTCTAACTGTAAATTTGTTATTGTATTTCAGAGTCTGGACTTCCAGAGATGCCACTAGACAGGGAGTTGTTGACAAAAACGTTGAATGTGACTCAGTCAGGTGCTTCTAGTCGTGTGTAGGTATTAACTAACCAGAATAAATGACGATGTATTGTTTCTGTTATCCATACCAATTACACCATGAATGGTTCCAGTTAATTCACTTATTAATTAGTGTGAATTACAATATCGTCTAACCTTGGACTACAAATTACTATGTAATAATAACAATCTAATAATAAATATTATAGTCAATACAATCTAATAATATAGAGGAATTGGAAAATAATTTTCCTACGTTCAAATCCTAATACTTTTAACGGCACACATGACACTTGCTGAAATATTTTCAGTTAAAGTAGTTAAATAATGGTACATGAAAAATTTTATTGTTCAATATTTAAGAGGAGAAGGATTGCAATATCTTATAAACCACTCTTAGTTTCAGTTATAATATGGACGAATTTGTTTTAAAATAAAAATCATTCAATTTTAAAACTCGCTGGTTGTTTTATGACAAATGTGAATGCGTGATTATAGAACTTTGTAGGTTTATACTATTATTTATGCACTCACTATCGTAATATATTATGGTATAGTATCATTTTAAGTAAAACTGACATTAATAATCAGATAGGTATCATGAACATGTTCTGTGCAACAAACTGTTCATATCTAATTAGTAAGGAAAATTGGTTGACAGTGAATTACTGCCATACTACCATGAATTACATTTGCAACACATCAGTTTCGAATGAAGTTATTCTTGCAGATATCTGTGGATTCTAAGTGAATTTACAGTTGTTTTTATTACAGCAATTTCTTGAGATGCTTTTTGACTCATGTGCTTAACGTTACACAATCATAAGTTATTCGCTAATTAATGGATTTCTAGGATTTGCACAAATTCTTTTTCTCATGCTTGTGAACACCGTTGTACTTACAGGCCTCTGTTGTATGGCATTTTGTCATACTTTTCGTGTCCGCCCACTGCAGATCGTAACACATTGAATGTAAAGGAAAACCTGCAGACCAGCACTGACCAAGACAGCATCTAAAAGTCTCTGATATGAGCACATTTAGAGTAGAGAATACTCTGTTGAAGAATATTTTAGTACAAAGTTTGTAAAATATGTAAATTGTTTAGCATGTGGCTCTAGTAATTTTTCGTGGTTTTATATGTGAAAAGGTTTAGTCATAGTTGGTGACCAATGCGTTTTTATTCTTTCACATGAAGCACTTGTAAAGCACAGCGGATTTCTAGATGTGCAGACACTTCTTTACCATACACCGTTTACCGTGAAACTAACTGTCAATAAATGGCTTTTATTCAATGATAATTAATTTTTAGTCCTATCCTATGCAGTATGCAATTATCGTGTAGCAATGTATGTATACATCGGCTTGTGTATAGTGGTTGTGATATCTGATAAATGTATTTGGAATGAAGCCCAAAACATCCATTGAGAGGTAGAATAACAAACATGCACTCATATAACGTATAATATCTATAATCAGTTTTAAATTATGTATACATTAGCTGACTGAGAAAACCACAGACAATTGTTAAAATTTCAACAATTGATTGCATTATAATTTACAATCCTGTACATGAGAAATATAGTTATGTTTGTTAAATAAGTCAACAGCTCTACTTTTATGCTTCGAAATGTTATTAGTGATTGTTGAGCATTAAAAATATATAATAAATGAACACTAAACACATCACATTTGAATAATTGTATATGCAGACTAAGTTCCATCTATAATACATTGCCTAGAAAACCATTGAATTTGTGATCGGTTAAATTCGAACACGTCTACAAAAATAGATATAATTTTCCAGCTGAGGGGAACATCCGCATATACAATATTTCTAATGTAAAAATACGTGCATTCACAATTGTGTTAAATATATTTAGGACCATTGGTGTAGCGCACAGCAGAAAATACTTCACTGACAACATACACCCACACAGTCACCAGCCAATAGGGAAAAGCTACAAAAAATATCTGTTATAAAAAAATAAACCAATAATTATTGCACATCTACATTTAGAAAATCCCAAAACGTAAAATAAACCCAAAGTGAGAGACTTTGACTAACGGACTAGCTTCTACTGTCCGGTAGTAAAGGCACGTTTACATGAAGCTGTGCACAATGCCCGCAGTTAGCTAATCTATTGGCTATCAGCAGCAAAAAACAGTGTGAAGCCTCGCTGCTATAAATATACGTCTCACCGGGAACATCTGTCATCACAAGCAAGTTGTCACACTGTGACCCTCTCTCCCCTTATGCCTCCAGTCACAACCACGTAATCACAGTCTGACAGCAACAATCTCATTGCTAAAGCCTAAAGCAGCTGCTTCAATTATCAAAGTGGTTGTGATGTAGACTAAGGGGCCAGGGCTACAGAGACAATACAGCATTCACGTCAAACCGGTAAACCTTGGAGGAATCCTCTTTGTCTTCATTTCCTCGGCCGTATCGCATAGGTTGATATGCGTCAGTATACATCTAATCCGCCGGCAATGGACCACATTACCAACAACTAAATTACCACCTTACTCTTTGACAGTGCAATCTGCCAACATGACCATTGCAAAGCAGACACCAACACTTAATGTTATTAATTACAATTTTCACTGGTACCAGTACTTTTTCGAATGACAAATTCAACGAGGCGTGGCAATCGCATTGATTTCAGGCTATGATTTCAAGTCGCACAGACGAGGTTTAACAGAAGTACGATGCCCGCGCTGCGAGGCGAGGCATGACGAGTGCATTCAAACCATGTTGACTGTGTGTGAATAAAGACACTACGGTTCATCCACATCCCGGAAGATCACGTCCACCTAGTTGTGTCAGTTTTGGCCCAATCCGAAATTTGACATTACCTGTGAAGTAAAACGAGAGTTTGTTAAACATTGGTAACAAACTCTTTTACAGATAATCATGAGCGAAAAGAAAGTGAAAACTGTAAAATCAATCTAAAGATAACATAACATGCCACAAAAGTTCTCAAACAAAACTACTGTCAAATTATCCTCACTGTATTTGTATTCCATCAGCATGTCAACAATTTCATGCCACACTTTACCGTAATGGAATGATCTAGCTAATGTCTGCCACTAGTACCTGTTCATATACGGTCCAAGCCATGGCAGCCATCATTGTTCGCCTCATCGTTCTGGGAATAAGTCCCTTGAAATATCCCTGAATGCCATACACCTGCACAATGCACACCAATTAAAAAAAGAAATTTAGATATTTCTGCAAAATTTTCATTTCCATATCCTCGTCTACACGACGACGCTTAACTCGAGTTAAGCTAACTCGAGTTAGCGATTATGTAGCGTCTACACGACAACACCCGATAGCGATTATTACCGATTTATTATGAATGCGTGCGTATGTAAACGTGCGTGCGTGTGTGTGCGTGCATGCGTGAGTGCGTACACGTGCGTGCGTGCGTGCGTGCGTGCGTGCGTGCGTGCGTGCGTCTGTGTGTGTGCACGTACACGTGCGTGTGTGTGTGCGCGCGTGTGCATGTGCACGTAGACGTGCATGCGTGTGTGCGCGCGTGTGCATGTGCACGTAGACGTGCGTGCGTGCGTGCATGAATGTGTGCGTGCGTGTGCACGTACACGTGCGTGCGTGCACGCGTGGGCCGGTACACGTTCGTCCGTGTGTGCACGCACACGTGCGTGCGTGCGTACGTACACGTGCGTGCATGAGTGTGCACGTATATGTGCGTGCGTGCATGCGTGTGCGTGTACACGTGCGTGCGTACACGTGCGTGCATGCGTGAGTGCGTGCGTGTGCACGTACATGTGCGTGCATGCGTGCGTGCGTGCGTGCGTGCGTACGTACACGTGCGTGCATGCGTGAGTGCGTGCGTGTGCACGTACATGTGCGTGCATGCGTGCGTGCGGGCCTGCGTGCGTGTGCACGTACACGTGCGTGCGTGCGCGCGTGTGCCGGTACACGTTCGTGCGTGTGTGCGTGTGTGCGCGCGTGTGCATGTGCACGTAGACGTATACGTGCGTGCATGAGTGTGTGCGTGCGTGCGTGCGAACTTACACGTGCGTGCATGCGTGCGTGTGTCCGTGTGTGCACGTACACGTGCGTGCGTGCGTGCGCGTGTGTGCAGGTACACGTTCGTGCATGCGTGCGTGCGTGTGCAGGTACATGTGTGTGCATGTGTGCGTGCGTGCGTGCGTGCGTCACGTGTGTGTGCAGGTACACGTGCGTGCATGCGTGCATGCATGTGCACGTAGACGTGCGTGCGTGCATGCGTGCATGTGCACGTACACGTGCGTGCATGAGTGTGCGTGCGTGTGCAAGTACACGTGCGTGCGTGCGTGCGTGTGCACGTACACGTGCGTGCGTGCGTGCGTGTGCACGTACATTGTAATAGTGTTGCCGCCTATCGTGGAGTTATGTACTATTCGCTAACTCGAGTTAAGCGTCTACACGGGGCCTTAACTCGAGTTAGCTTAACCTCGATCGACTGGCGAGGTTAAGCGAACTCGAGTTAAGGCCCCGTGTAGACGCTTAACTCGAGTTAAGCGTCGTCGTGTAGACGAGGCTCATGTGTTGTTTTCTAATTACTCCCCAAACCCTAAAACCATCTTCAAAGCATTTATACAGACCACACGTGCAATCTGCTTGCATGACATGTTGCCTCCTCTATACATGTATGCACATGAACCCATCATGGTTACAGTCATAACTTACACATTATTGAAACGACATCCCTACAATACATCTCGTGAAAAATCTAAATTATGTCTGAATATATTCATACTGGGACAACATTGACTCCAAAAGTTATCACCTTGCCCCCACTCAATTAAGTTGTAATGATGTATATTAATATTCACATATAACTATAAAAGTTTAATGAACAAAATGTTCGCATTGGAATAATATCATATGCCCACATCGCATTTTCTAATGGAATTTGACTTGTCATCTCTTACCCTGTATACGTAGCGAACGACGTGTGTTACGGAGGAAAACCTTCCAGGGAATATCTGTATTTTGGTCTTGATGACGTCTGCAGGTTGGGTGGCGGCGGAGGCCAGAACTCCCGACACTATGCCACAGCTAAAGTGCACCAGGGGCACATACTGGCCCTCCATCGTTTCTAAAATGAAAGTGTCAATGACACTGTATAGCTTACCACAAAAAAGGACACAAATGAGTGAGTGAGAAGAAGTCAGTTTTAATTGAGCAACCATCGATGTACATTATAGAAACGAAGAGTATATATGGGAGAACTCCCATTATATACTCTTGATAATTATGTGTAATTTTTTATGTGAAAATAAATGTTTGAGATGTGAAAGTCTGAGATGTGGGCGAGTGATGGCGTTACACCTAAATGATCGCCATTTAACGTTTTTATAATATTCAGATTTAGGCACTGCCTAAAAGCGGAGCTCCCGATGTGTAACGTGTAAGATTGAGAGGATACGCTTATTTCACGTAGCTGCTATATACCCTGTGAGAATGGTGTTTCCCTGCCCATAACACAACTTTTGTCAAGGGTTAATTGGTTGCATGGAAGTGTTTACTTCGTATGAGTTTTTCTAGGCGGTAGCACACGGTTGCCATCTGTATATCGCAATAATAATTTATAAACCAAAATGAATCACAATTTGTGACGGTAGATGGCGCTATACCCGCTTTGATGTTTCTTAGCGATGGCGTTCGAAATAAATAGGTTATGCTGCGTTCTGACATGTTTTGTAAAACTTTACTCTAATATAGACGTTTTATCGGCAGGGTGGAGAGGAAATACCAATTTTGCATTAAAGATATTGTCAATGAAATCTTGTAAAACGAACCAGAGTGTGACACCACATACTGTTATCTGCGTGTCTATAACATAATATGCTATATAATTGCCAAAACCTACCTAATTTGCATAATTTTTTTTTTAAATATCAAAACCCCTGGCACTTATTCATTCACATACCAAAGATGAGCAAAATTCGTTGAACCTGAACTGACTAATCGCAAGTCCCATTTTTGCCAAAAAATTGCCGTGGCTCAAAAGTACGTCGACTGGCGTGCGCCAAAATAGGACGTTCAATATGGGAGCATAGCAGTAACAACTATACCCAATTTACCCCTGAGTTATCGTTGACCGTAGCCAAATGTTGACGGACGGACGGACGGACAGACGCACGACGACCCATGGCAATAGCTCAGCTTGACGATGTCAAGGTGAGCTAAAAACAGCATAATAAATTAGTACTATTTCCAGGCTGTCACTACTTGTGGAAAAGGGGGTGTGATTGTAAAAGACTAACTAGTAATACTGCCACTGTAGAGGGAGAGAATAACTGTCATTACAGTAAAAATAGGAATCAACTTCGTGCTGAAATTGACGTGCTAACCATGAACAGACTGCAGGTCACAAAGCTACTTCAACTAAAAGTGACAAGCTAACATTAGCTCTCAGCCACAACCTACACATTGTAGAGAGCTGTATTGTAAATTGTTAGTTGTTGGTCTAAGCACCTATTCATACAACATCAACTTGGTTTTTAAGTTTTCTAAATCATTCTTCATCAAAAGATACATACGCTTCGGTACAAGGTTGTGCGTTTGTTTGTAGAACATGAGGTAGAGACCAGAGAACGGGCAGTCTCTAAGCAGAGTAGCGAGTAGGCCACTGTACAGACCCTTCATGCCCTCATGCTTATAGATGTGGTGAAAGGCCTTCTGAATGCTCCCATATTTGTAATGCTGACTCTGCAAACCACAAACACGTAAGACTAGGTACAGGGGTAGAAAATTCACAAGACTGTAGCTTCTGAGAGGGGAAATGTGGGTAGCTAAGGAGACAAGTTGGTAATTCTCCCTCTAGGTTATGCTCTCAGATTGTATAAAAAGGCTAATGAATGTAAATATATATATATTATATATATATATATATCTGCTAGATGTATTCCTGCCACACTGGTCATCTATTAAAATTAGTAGAAGAAGCATACACAGCAATTACACACGTGTGAGTTTGTAAGTAGCAATTATGTGCATTTACTGTTAATTCGTTAAAATTTTAACCAGAAGCAGCCTGCATTTATAGTGCACTTGATGGTAATCGGAGAACCTCACAATGACATGACCGATTGTGAAGATCAAATGCACATACTTGCGAATTTGCACATGTTGAAACTCATGATCGTGAGAACTAGCGTACCTCAAAGCGAGTTTTTAGTACGGTAAATGGCAGCAGCAGTAACACCGCTATGCTCCTTGCTGTTGCTCCAAACATCATACTCTCCAGACCCCCAGAACCTGTGCTTCTGTGATAAAGAAGAATATACATACATATATATATATATATATATATTAATATGTGTAATATATTAACTGTACTGTACTACTAACAGACAAGGTAACAGTTAATGGTTGCATGGTTTAATGTTACTACTAACAATCACGATCATAAAATGCACCAAATCGGCGATATTTCCATACAACCCACATGACAGCTTAGCCGTGTTATCAAAAACAGGAAATCATTCATATCTTGCCTACTCGGCACTTTTACTTCTACAGAACTGACGCTTCGCTGCTTCATCAACATTCAAAATAACAATTAAGCTATTCACGTAGGCCGACGCTAGTGCATGGCTCTGTGGTTTGTTACAAGAGGGTGGAGAGGTAGAGAGAAGGAGCAAGGTTGAGAAGTGCACGTCTTACCCGAAAGCACTCTTGAGACCGTGTAGGGAACAAAAGTATATGCCAACGCCAGGTGCGCATCGAATCAAGGACTGCAACAAAACATGAAAACGTAAGAAATCATCGTTTAGAAATCTACTCACGAGTTACAACCCATCAGTGATATAAGTAGCCCTACAAGGTTCTTCCCAGGAACTTCGGAAGGCATGTTTTTATGGCCAGATATGAGGGGATGGTCTGAGAGGGGGTGTTGTAGTAATTGGAGCCTATAATGTGTGTCATAAACGGCCCTAATATACATGTAATCTTGACCAGTTTAGAGATGCTCTGAAAACACAGCATGACCGTTTTGGGATTGCTAAAAGTAAATGCAGCTGGAAATTTAGTGTGTAGATTAGGCATGTCAGAGGATTCATAGGATGTCGCAAATTAGCTTCAGCTTTTAAGGCATGACAGAGATGACATGCGGTAAAGGCCTGAGAAAACCCCTGCCCTATCCCTACCCTTCTCTTCCTTTCTCCCCTTCCCACCTTTGCTCTCGATCCATCACCTTCAGGGGCGGATCAAGGGCTGAAGCTAGACAGTATTTTTCCAGATTTTAAGGGCACATCCCCCAAAAAGGGCACACCACCCCACAGTGGGCGCCGTCAGGCGCGGAAGCACACGGCGGTGGGTCTGGGGGGCCTCCCCCAGGAAATTTCAAAATTTCAAGGGTACCTGGGCACAAAAATTAGCACCATTTGAGCACACATTTAGTCAAGCAGCAATAGCTAAAAACCATATGGAATTTTATTTCTGCTACATTTTGCCTGCGCTTTGCATACCAGCAATTAATGCAGAATAATGTTACCATGTAAAATTTTGATTTCCTTCAAGTCCTGTCAATGAATCAGTAGAAAAAGAAAACAAAATTTTCGAAGGGCACTTTAAAATCTAGACCGTATTTCCCAATACGGCAAACACGGTCTGAATCCACCCCTGACCTTCTCTGTCCCTCTCGCTCCTAACACTGTGTGCGATGTAAACGTTTAATGAAATGTACCATAAATGCACAATGTAACGTACAGGAGTGAGTCCTTTCCACAGAGCCAGTGGTGACTCATTCTTCACTAGATTGACAACAAACATCACCATGCCAGGATGTACCTGCCTGAAATAAACAATCAATCATCTGTTTTTTACTGCAGTAAAAATATTAAAAAACCAATAAACTGATGTTTTATATTCTGAAACTCATATAAATATGCACCATGGCATATATATGTATGTACATATATGTATATATATCGATGAGTATACATGCATGTACACAAACCCGTTTTAGTAATTACCACTACAGAATGAACATAGATCTGTCTACCAACACTTTTGGCATTTCCATTGAATAATCGTTATACATAGGTTCGACTGTATACTAATGAAAAAATACAGTGTACGCAGGAGGCGGCACTCACCCGACAGTCGCTGGTGCTTGGATCCTCGTCTTGACCAAGTCTAGCGGCTGGAAAATGATTGTGGAGCATGTCCCACTAAATGCTCCAACTACGAACGACTGTACCATAGGGTGCTGCAAGTCAAGATGCATCAATTTTGATCAAGATAGAGGCAATGACTACTGATAAAACTTCCAATGAACAAAAAAAACATGTAGAAGCCAAACCTCCTTATCTATTCACATCCTCTACCCTTGTAGTATTAGCTTTCATTGCACTGTTGAGATATTACATTGCCATCGATATTTAGCCATTTTAATGAACACGCAATACTCAGTACACATACTTTTTACTACTTCTTTTTATTACTACACTTTCTTACTTTTGGCTGGTTCATGCTTTTACCTTCTATCTCTGTTAATTTGTGCATGCAGTCAAAGACTAGTGATCGTATTGAAACTTACTACGCTGGACTGAACCTTGACAGCATCGGAAGCTGTTGCTATGCTTGAGCTAGCCCAGGTATGGGTGGCCATGTCCTCAGTGCTGCTCCGCAGATCTCTCTATCACCAGCCACACTCGATGCTAGGAATCCATCCTTGCTGCTTGGGTCTGCACGTATAGCAAAGTCCTGTTTCTCTCACGGTTTGCAGAATAGCGAGGAGCAGCAGCTTACGGTGGTGACCGCCATGCTGGCATTGAAGATCAGCATTTTAGCTTGCTGCAATACGAGGCCAGTGCATTACCACCTCACGCTGACCCCCACCCTCACATCGATGGGCTACTGCTGGATCAGCCGCCCCCTCCAATATATGACTGTGATAAATTTGTGTAGCCAGAGCAGGTAGGCTGGGCTGCTACGTTATTCCGTTGCCTTGCACCTACCTTCGACCGGCAGCGCCGCAAATTGGGTTATCGGTGAGCTCCCAGTGCAGTCTATCAACAGAAATAAACAGATCGATATTAGTGAATGTTTTAGTGCCTTTATAAACATATTGATCACTGCCCCCGCAGGCAATCATGCTGTCAGCTCAACTGAACCACGGGCTGGCTAAAACTCCTGAACAATATGCAGGTCATGTATAGCCTGCAGCCAGCTACAGGGCGGCTTATCGATGCAGGCAACACTGCAAAAAATAGTGGTTTATCCAGTCCTGAAATTGTCCTGTGCCTAATGGGCAAGTAACCTTGAACTAGACACCAAATTTTAACATATATAGGTACCTCATATAACAGAGTATGTCCCTATTGAACATACGTATCAACGTGGGAATATTATAGGGTTTGAAAGTCAAAAACAATAAGAAAGACCACCTATCACTAGTGCCCCTTCTACCATAGCCACATTGAAGGCCACTGAAGATTGGGCAAACGTATGTTGCATGTTTTACTGGTTTCTAACTGACATTATACAACATGGTTAGGCCATAATAAAAATATTGTTTGTTTGCCCTCACCCGACCGACCCGCCAAAAAGGGGCCGACTTCCCATTCCTATTCTTTTTTTTTGACAAATTGTATTACTACGTTATATAAATCTGTAGGCAATACATTATATGTACCAAGCAGAACGAACATAAAAGGTATCTCCACACAAGCACACCCGAGCATGTAGACACCATACTGAATTTGTAAAAAGACCCCCCCCCCCACAAAAAAGAAGCCTACCTACCTACCCAAACTTTTCAGCCTGGGTCAGGTGAGGGCAAACAAAGATTTTTTTTAATTGTGGCCTTAGGGTCATATGACTAGAGCAACAGATCGAGGGCATGGGTTAGCTAGCATTCGACCATGAAAGATTCAGGATTTAGATGCAAATACCAAATTCCATCGAGGTATATCTTGTTTAACTGGCTTCATGCAGGCTCTTTGCACCCTGTACGAAAATAGCACACGTCACTATATATACCTACGCAGTACGTTGCAAAAGCATGCCATGTGCAGACACAAGGCTCGTGATTTGCACGTGGCAACTCAGCTGCTAATGCTATATTGCTGCTTATTCGTTGGACTTGAAGTCTCATGAGTACAGTGATGATGAAGAATGTAAACTATGTATATAACTTCCTGCTTATAATCCACACGCAGCCAATACTGTCTCGGGAAATGACGAGATATACGAGTACAGCTTTACCGTAGTATTGAGAGCTAAACTAGATATAAATAATATTTAAAAAGTTAAAAAGTTAAAAATTGATAACAATTCAATAGACAGATAGATGGTGGTGCGTACAGATTAACATGACGTACGTGTGAATCCATGGTGTATACCAATAACGGCGCAGTGGCCTAATCGCTAGAACATCCGTCTACACCGGGATTCCGGGTTCGAATCCCACCTCGGGAAATACTTTGTTTCTTTACTTTTGAATTGTTTAGTATGTACTTCTGCCACTGTTCTTCACCGTTAATTTCAAAATTTTAAATTTTTTACTACATTTAAACGTTTAGTGAAATTCCAGAATAAACTATGGTAGATGATAATAATAGCGCAAACTGACGGGAACACTTCACGGAAGCCTAGGTAGGTTACAGATCAAATATTATTATATTTTTTATATTATTTTATTTTATTATTTTCTCTTTTTGACTTTTTTATTTTTATCTTTTGATTTCTTATTATTTTTTACAGTTTGGGATGGGATGGGATAGCATGGGATGGCATGCGATGGGATGTCATGGCATGGGATGCGATATGGGATGGGATGGGATGGGCTATGGCATGGAATGGGATGGATGCATGGATAGATAGATAGTTAGATTTTTTTGGTATTTTCTTTTCAACCAAGCCATCACCAACTGAGTAACGCCACTGATTTCCCCGGGCCCAACAAGACAGATAGATGGCGGTGCGTACAGATTAACATGACGTACGTGTGAATCCATGGTGTATACGTATAGTCCAACCCTAACTCTGAATCCAACAAGAGTAGGGTTACATTATTGTATCTACACTATCACGTACAATCCTTGCTACTGCAGCAGACACTAGCTCTAGTACTATATACTATAGCCCGCGTACAGTTGCCGCAGGCCGCCGCAGTTATAGCAGTTATAACTGTACGCGGGTTATAGCACTAGAGCTGAGCAGACACCAGCTGGCAGTCTTGCACTGTATTGTAGCTCGAAAAACAGTCATGAACATGCAAGGACAAGACTGTGGTGACTTATTTATTTATATTTATACGCTCCTTTGGGAAACGTTAATTCTTACCTTATTTTTGTTTAGTGCACAATACGCTAAATCGTGCATGGCCGATACACGTTATTATCGTTATATATGTTATCAACAATATAAATTTATATACATGCACGGAATATATTATTATACCATTGCCAAATCGACTTCCAGATTATATCATTTTATCAATCAGTTTATCTAAGCAAAAGTGACAGCGATAATCACAGAATTGTGTCAACACGGGCATAATACAACAGCATGCATGCATACAGGCGTGTAGGCCCCTACGGCTACACCATGCACACAACATGCAATTCCAAGTTGTTCAAAATCATGTACACGAATATGATGCCAAAACTGGTGCTGCAGGGATCGAGGGAACCAAAGGCAACTGGGGGTGTCAAATAGGATTTGGCCACTATAACTAACTATACGCAGTCAACTACATGGAGAAAATGTGTACAAGGGGAGGGACGAACCGAGGATAAAAAGATAGCCGAGGCAGCGTTTGATCAGTACATGTATAACTAACTATAAACACTCGGTCACTAGGTCGGGTCGAATACGCCTAGCTCTATCACTAACGGTGACAGAAATACATATGATGTAGTATCTTGTTCCGTGAGCGGAGCATGCATAACGTTAAACCACACCGTGCACGACAATCTAACACATACACTTACCTTATCACGCGTTGAACGGTTCAACACCAGCAATATCGTTGCTGTGTTTCTGGGAACACAACCAAGAAGGAAGGAATTCCCTCCTACTACAGCTCGCTACTCTACTACAGCTTATGATCGAGGTACCACGTGAACAACACGTGAAAGTAGGCCCCTCGCCAACCCTGTGCGGCAGAACCAGACTACCTAGAACCAGAGTGAGTCGAACATCCGATCAGCGGCTAAAAACGACATTGCCGCGATAGCGCGCGTGTTTACAGCAGTGGTTTACAGCGATGTTGGTGCTCTCAGGGGCGGATTCAGACCGTATTTGCCGTATTACTAAATACGGTCTAGATTTCAAAGTGCCCTTCGAAATTTTGCGCTAAAAAATACAGAAAACAATTTGATGGAATTTGGCTATATTCTTTATTTGTTTTCTTTTTCATCTGATTCATTGACAGGACCTGAAGGAAATCAAAATTTTACATGGTAACAAAACTAGCTTTGATATCTAAAAAAAAAGGGAAGTGCTTGAATCATTCTGCATTAACTGCTGGTATGCAAAGCGCAGGCAAAATGATGCAGAAATAAAATTCTATATGGTTTTTAGCTATTGCTGCTTTTTTCTGCTAATTTTTGTGCCCAGGATCCCTTGAAATTTTGAAATTTCCTCCCTGGCCTCCCCCAGACCCCCGCCATGTGCTTCCGCGCCTAACGCCGCCGACTGTGAGGTAGTGTGCCCTTTTTGGGGGATGTGCCTTTAAAATCTGGCAAAATACTGCCTAGCTTAATTCAGCCCTGGATCCGCCGCTGGCTCTAGCATACGTAGCCAAAGGGCTGTGCGCAGGAACAGGATCAGCGGACCTGTTGCCAATAAATATAATAAAATAATAAATAATATTAGATAATATTTGTGTCAATAATAATAAAATGAATAAACAAAAATTGCATGGTTTGCGTTTTTCATCAACTTTGGTCTCTCTCCGTTTTCGATACGTCCCCTAGACTGACATATAAGTAAATAAACAAATTAAGAATGGCATAGCAATCGAAAAAGTCATGATGAGTAACACACTCACCATGATTTGGGGCGCGCCCGACGGATGATGAGGCAACCCGATAAATTTATTTTTATTTTATTTTTATATATACAATTATTTTTTAGCCATGCAAGATCATGTTTTCGGGCGCGTCCGACGGATGATGAGGCATCCCGATCAATTTATTTTTATTTTATTTTTATATACAATTATTTTTTAGCCATGCAAGATCATGTTTTCGGGCGCGTCCGACGGATGATGAGGCATCCCGATCAATTTATTTTTAG
>NW_014577098.1:588059-591798 GCF_000485595.1 Priapulus caudatus | reverse complement strand
TACGTACGTACGTACGTATGTATGTATGTATGTATGTATGTATGTATGTAATGCCCCAGTCACACATACACCCGCGCACTGAAAATTAATCAAAAAATGGAAAATAGATCAGTGCGTCGTTGTGCGCCCAACTTTTGTCAGGATTTGGGAGAAGCTAGCGAGTTGACAACGAATAAACAACCAGATTTGAACCAAAAATGCATATTTTCACCCCTTCATGCAAAATCGGGAATATAGTTCCGGTCGGGTCTCAGCACCCCCATCACCCCCAAAAAAGTGTGATGAAATTGAATTTTTCCCATTCAATCCCCGTGAAAATTCAATATCCCAACTCTCAATAGGTCTATTCTAATTTTGAATAAAGCAGTGATTTAACTTTCGTGAGCAGTGATAAGACGTGATTTGGGAATTTTGAAAAAAAAATCGGAGTCAGGAACGAGTTACAGACATTTTACAGTAGATATATTTTGCTTACCATTTGTGTAATAATACATTATATCAAGAGCATATAAAGAAGACCTTCTTTATATGCTCTTGATTATATAATACATTGTATTATTAGGAGAGTATGAATAACGATGACGGATTTGTAGATAAATGTTCAGTATTTAGTGAAATATGAAATTTTTCCCCATTTTCCTCCTGAAAGGAGGGGGATGATTGTACACGCCATCCCCCACCTCAATAAGTTGGGGGGGGGGAGGATATATCCCCCGCCCCCGCTATCTACGCCCCTGCTACATCTTCTATTTTATCTATCATTGATCTGTAAATAATAACATGCTATAATAACAGCTCAATGATATCTATGGATGAGCGCTGAGAATAATATCGGAATAATATATACATTGTTATATTTCGTATATATATTCGTATATTACTGTACATATATTGTTCCGGGTACCATATAGGACCATGGACCTATGGACCTATGGCTATGGACCTAATACTATGGACCTAGGACCAGGAATATAGATGGATTGTACCATTTTGTACATAATCGGGAAGCAGAGTAGAGGCGACACCTTTCGGCAGTTTCGGGGTTTATGCGATACGATTTGGGTTTGCCACCCGATGGCAGTGTGATCAGTTGCGTTTGTTGATGATTTCCTTGCGAAGCTGTTTGTGGTGGTTGCTCCGCTCATGTTAAGAGGAGACAAGTAATTGTGTAAGTATGAACGGTTTACAGCCAATTCGTAATTACTGTTGATACTATATGTACACGAGGTGTATAATTAACACTTGCGACGTGGAGAAAAGATTCAAAATCATGTGTTGCCAGGGACTCAATCGTAATCGTAATGCCGTGAAAACGGGTCTTCAAGACCAGGTGGCAGGTTAGGTCTACCATACGTCCTAGCTCCAAGAAACGGTATTGCTAGGGTTAGAATGTAACTCCAGGAAACGGTATTGCTAGGGTTAGAATACAATGTATAGACAATCCGTCGCACAGCCTGGTCGGGCTACCATACGTCCATACTCCCATAGCTCCAAGCGGTTCAAGGATAGAGATGATGTCCAGTACGGTGATTGGATAGGATGATGTTAGTTGATAAGATAGGACTGGACATCTTCTCTATCTAAGCTAATCACTTTGTATTGTAATCACTTTGTATTACTTGTATCGCTTTGTATTACAATCACTTTGTATAGACAATCAGTCGCACAGCCTCGTCGGGCTACGTCTACCGCTGCACTGACACAAGTTTGCAGTGACACAGCGCTAGAGTGCTAGTGCTGGCCCAACTAGCACTACCAGTATCAGTACCAGTGAGCACCATATACTGATGTTATGTAGCTATGGAAATGCCACCATAGTTAGTGTCTGCTGCGTTGCAGGCCCCGGGGCTAGTGGTAGAGCTAGTTCAAGATAAAAAATCTTATTACCAGCTGGTTAAAATAAACTTATCATCCAATAAATAAGTAATATTATTAATATAAATAAAATGGATGTTAGGCAAACAAAAGATTATATGACCACTGTGATATCCTATTGTGTTGCGGGCAAAATTGGACAAAAACATTAAGCTTGTCGTCAGAGGTCAAGTAATTACAAGAGTCTCGGTGTGAGCCACATTGGCTTTCTCTATCGTAATGAAACGGATCGAGCCTGTACCTTGCTTGTGGAGATCTGTATAATCGGGTGTAGTATAGTAGGCTAGTGTAGTTTAGAGGGGTTACTTAGGATCACCGTGATTAAGTATACCATGGGTGAGATTGTCCACCTGAACATTAAAAACAGTCTCAAATGTGCTTCACTGGAAAAATTGTGCCACCTCTCAGAGCTGGAGGGGCTCTATTTTAATTATGCAATAAACAGGCTTAAGTAATTCTACATTTTCCTTACAAATTTAATGCAATGGTTCCCTCTAGATCAAGAAATTGTGCCCTGGAATTTATAGCAAATTGACACGATTCTTTGGCTGAATTGCCATATCTACAGACAGCTACATGAGAAATTGTTTCAGGGGTTGACAACTGTATGGATAATTTATTGAAATGCTAACTTAAATATTAAGCATTATTAAAGGCATACTAGACCCATTGATTATGCAATGTTGACGAATGCTAGAGTAACTGGCACCTTGTGTAGTTAATAAGTACATAATCTTACATCCGAATGCGTATTAGTTTGTCCAATATCACTGCTGGTTAGTAAGAAATGTCTAGTTGAAATCCGCAGTCCAAGAAATCAGTTGTTTACAGTTTCAAACCGCTGCCGGCGAAGCGGGTGTGATACAGATTTATAGTGCAACGGACATTTCCGCACGGGCGAAGCGGGTGTGATACAGATTTATAGTGCAACGGACATTTCCGCACGCATGCTCGGTCGTATGCAATGCTATTATGCTATCATCAGTGATTTCGTAAACACGGACGCTCTTGGGGTTCTTTGGTGAGAAATTGTTATTTGTGTAAGCCTATGAATATGCATGCTGCCGAACTTATTTTTCTTTTCTTATGCGATATATGTAGTTGTGCGGTATTGAAGTCAAAAGTACAGAAAGTTTAAATTTTTGGTTAATTTTAGACTAAATGTTGGTTTCTTTTTTTATGTAATAAAATGACTTTGTACACAAGTATATCGTACGTCTTATACTGATTATAATGAAATATGCACCAAAATGATTTTGTAACCCATGATTACCATCATCATGATATCATGTTTAATTGAGATAAAAATAAGAAATTTGTCAAATAGCACTTATTGAATTTTTTAAGCAGGCCGGTCTATTCTGTTTTTCTTTGTATCACATTTACATAGGGTGGCGAACTTATATTAGTACCCACGCCTGCACATTCTTTGCTTCCCTCCTAGGCCGCCAGTAATAACAATCCTCCGCAATAATTCGCGGGCGATTAAAGTTGTCACTAGATGGCGCGCATTGTTGTTTCTGAAGATCGGCTGCTGAGCAGCACCAGTTCGCTCTCTTCTACGCGTGCGCCCCTGACGAACGGAACAGACGTGTTCGCACCATAGAACTAGAATAGAAGTTCTATTCTAGTTCTATGGTTCGCACATTCTCTTGTGACGAAGGGGTGCGCGTGCGAGCCGGCGAATTCATGTAGCACTTTAGTTTATCTTTTACTGTGATTAGCAAGCCCCAAGCAGGGGAGAAGTGATTATGATTATTTTATGTGATCAATAGAACGGAAAGGAATAGTTTGTATATGTAAATTCGACGTTTATGTTTGTAAGCTGTTCGGCTGTATGGCGTGGTCGAAGCGAGACAGCGTC
>NW_014577098.1:573767-586353 GCF_000485595.1 Priapulus caudatus | reverse complement strand
TTGTCCACTTGATATCATGACTGGTTCCCGTCGTCGTGCACGCGCGCGCGTTGTTGATGTGTGTGTGTGACGCATGTGTTGCGTGCGTTGGTGCGTTGCGTGCGTTGCGTGCGTTGCTGTGCGTGCGTGCGTGCGGTGTGTCCCTTTGCTATAGGCGTACATTGGGTATTCAAATCGCGTTCTCACATAATTATATAAATGTTTCAGATTTTATGGGTCGTCAGATTTTCATGATAATATATATATATATGCGGGCGACTGTGCGATCGCAGAGCCGGAGATTTTCCGGTGGCCTGGCCTGCTAATTTGACTGCCACAATTTTGGAATGGACTTTTACCGGCTGGCACTGCCACTGTTTGTCGAGATACTCCAAATGTATCAATATGATGGTTAACTTGTATAATGGGTTCTATGTACAGACTAGTTTGTTTCTTGACACTCCCAGTATCCGAGAGACTTGATTACAGATTGCGTGGCAAACTTTGTGTTGATCTGAGCCGTCGCGCTGCGGTGAGACGCGCAGTTCGCGGGATATGCGCACTTGCGACGCGGGGATGTTCAACTATGGGCGCTGTCCGCCAGTGGAGGACGTGCCCCGATTCGAGGCCGGAGCACGTCTCCACAGCGGTCAGGGATGGTCTGTAGTTTTGAAGATACAATGAACACTTGTTCTAAATAAGAACTATCAGGCGCGCTAATAGAGCAATATACAGACCTTCTTGATTTCATTGATAGTCAGTCAAAGGTGCTTGTTGGGGACGATCCGATTATGCAGACGCTTCAATTGAAATGGCCCATTAAATTGTCAAGTGGAATTATGTTTTTCGGAACTCAGCAAAAAAATGCCTCTCTATAATGCACCCCTCCTGATCAATCACGCATTCAGGCGTAAAACGAATAACAGATGATGAATTGTTTTGAGTTTATGGGCTCTTGACGAACGTGCTATTGACTTACAATGGAATGATGAAAGCACAGGACACTTGAATGTCCATAGGAATGTCTCAATAAAAATAATATTCAGCACATTTTTCACATGATCGACAGACGCGTGTGCTGCAAAATAGGTGAAGTATGTGAAAATTATACGGTTAGCTACTTACTGGTGACATTATCGCGTGACTAACTGACACACTTAAAATTTGTAAAAATGTGAGAAATTACGGGTTATCATTTGCAGAACTTCCGAACACGCCCATCCTTTGATAGTCAAAGCTATATCTTACTATAATTTGGCGAATGTTGTATGTATGTATGTAATGTAGTTGTTGTATGTATGTATGTTGTAGTGTATGTATGTATGTATGTATGTATGTATGTATGTATGTATGTATGTATGGTATGTATGTATGTATGTATGTATGATATGTATGTTATGTATGTATGTATGTGATGTATGATGTATTGTATGTATGTATTGTAATGTATGTTGTATGTTATGCTAGTGTATGTATGTATGTATGTATGTATGTATGTATGTATGTATGTATGTTATGTATGTATTGTAGTATGTATGTATGTATGTATGTATGTTATGTATGTATGTATGTAATGTATGTTGTATGGTATGTATGTATGTTATGTATGTATGTATATGTATGTAATGTATGTATGTATGTATGTATGTATGTATGTTGTATGTATGTATGTATGTATTAGTATTGTTTATGATATGTATGTATGTATGTAATGTATGTATGTTGTATGTATGTATTATGTATGTATGTATTGTATGTATGTCATGTATGTATGTATGTATGTATGTATGTATGTATATGTACTGTTGTACTGATATGTTGTATGTAGTGTATGTAGGTGTCTGTCAAGAGCCCCAGTCACACATACACCCGCGCAGTGATAATTAATCAAAAAATGAAAATAGAATCAGCTGCGTTCGTTGTTGGTCCCACTTTTGTGCAGGATTTCCGGGAGAGATAGCGAGTTGACAACGAATAAACAATACAGATTTGAAACAAAATGCATATTTTCACCTTCATGTCAATTAATCGGGAATATGGGTTCCGGTCGGGCTGTTCAGCACCACCATCACCCAAAAAGTGTGATGAAATTGTAATTTTCCATCAATCCTCTGTGAAAATTCAATATCCGACTCTCAATAGGTCTTATTAATTTTTGATAAAGCAGGGATTTAACTTTAGTGAGCAGTGATATAGACGTGATTTGCGATTTTGAAAAAAATCGGAGTCAGGACGAGTTACAGACATTTTACAGTAGATATAATTTTGCTTTACATTTGTGTAATATCATTATATCAAGAGCATATAAAGAAGACTTATTTATATGCTATTGTTATATATACATTGTATTATTAGCGAGGTATGATACGATGCACGGATTGATAGATAAGATGTTCGAGTATTGTAGCTGATATGAAATGTTTCCCCATTTCCTCTGAATGAGGGGATGATTGTAAACGCCATACTATCAATATGTGGCGGGGGGCGGGAGGATATAGTCCCCGCCCGCCTATCTACGCCCCTGCTACATTTCTATTTATCTATCATTATCTGTAAATATAACATTGCTATAATAAACGACTCAATGATATCTATGGATGAGCGCTGAGATAATATCGGAAATAAATTATACTTGTTATATTTCGATATATTATATTCGTTTATACTGTACATAATAATTATTGTTCCGGGTACCTATAGATGGATTGTACCATTTTGCCATATCGCGAAGCAGAGTAGAGGCGAACCTATTCGGCGTACAGGTTTCTGGGGTTTATGCGATAACAGATTTGTTTGCACCCGATGGGCGTGTGACTCAGTTGCGTTTGTATGATGATTTCGTGGGAAGCTGTTTGTGGGGTGGCATTGCTTCCGTCATGTAGAGGAGCAAGTTAATTGTGTAAGTATGAACGGTTTACATGGCCATTGCGTAATTGACTGTTGATACTTTGTACGAGGTGTATAATTAACACTTGCGAAGTGTGAGGGAAAGATTCGAAAATCATGTTGTTGCCAGGGATCAATGACACTCATGTAATCGTATGCAAGTAGAAATAGGCTGGTCTTCAAGACGTTTAGGTTACCATAGTACTAGCTCCAAGAAACCGGATTATTGCTAGGGTTTAGAATGTAACTCCAAGAAACGGATATTGCTAGGCGTTTAGAATACAGTGTATTTAGACATCCGTCGCACCAGCCTTTGTCGGGCTACATACGTCCATACTCCCATAGCTCAAGCGGATCAAGGATAGAGATGATGATCAGTACGGTGATTGGGGACTAGGATGAATGCTAGTTGATAAGCAGATAGGACTGTACTCTTCTTATTCTAAGCTATCCTTGTATTGCTATCATTTGTATACTTGTATCGCTTGTGTATCCATACAATCATTTGTATAGACAATACAGTTCGCCAAAGCATTCGCGGCTACGTCTAACCGCTGCAATGACACAGTTTGCGACTGACACAGCCGGCTTGAGTAGCTAGTGCTGGCACAACTCCACTTCACAGTACCAGTACAGTGAGCACATATACTGATTGTTATCGTAGCTTATTGGAAATGCCACTAGTTAGTGTCTGCTGCATTGCAGGGCTACGGGGCTAGAGTGGTAGAGCTGTTCAAGATAAAAAATCTTTGTTACAAGCTGGTTAAATAAACTTATGCATCATATAAATAAGTAATAATTATTAATATAAATAAATGCGAATGTTTAGGCAAACATACGATTATATGACCACTGTGATATCCTATTTGACAACACTGTTAGCGGGCAAAATTGGACAAAAACATTAAGTTTTTGTCGTCAGAGGTTAAGTTTACAAGGAGTCTCGGTGTGAGCCACATTGGCTTTCTCTATGCGTAATGAAACGGATCGAGCTGTACCTTGCTTGTGGAAGATCTGTCATCAATCGGTGTGTAGATAGTAGGCTAGTGTAGTTTTTAGAGGGGTATATTAGGATCACCTCGTGATTAGTATACGCATGGTGTGGACTGTCCAATGACATTAAAAACAGTTCAAATGTTGCTTCACTGGAAATTGTGGCCCACTGCTCAGAGTGTGAGGGCTCTATTTTTAATTATGCAATAAACAGGCTTAATTATTTACATTTTCCATTACAAATTTTTAATTGCAATGGTTTCCTCTAGTTATCAAGAAATTGTGCCTGGATTTATAGCAAATTGATCCGATTCTTTGGTTGAATTGCAATATCTATGACAGCTAACATGAGAATTGTTTTCAGGCGTTGCAACTGTATGGATAATTTATGAATGTACTATACATATTTAAGCATTATTAAGGATACTGAGACCATTGATTATGCCAATTTGACGATGCTAGGAGTATCTGCACCTTGATGTGTAGTTAATAGTAACATAACTTTAATCGAATGCGATATTAGTTTGTCCAATTTCACTCTGGTTTAGTAAGAAATGCTCTATGTTGAAATCGGCAGTCAAGAAAATCATGTTGTTTACAGTTTCAAACCAGCTGCCGGCGCAGCGGGGATGTGATACAGATTTAAATTAGTCCAAGGACATTTCCGCACGCATGCTCGGTCGTATGCAATGCTATTATGCTATCATCAGTGATTTCGTAAACACGGACGCTCGTGATAAGGAACTTTTTGTCAGGGCTGTCCATGTGCGTCCGTGATTAGTACGTGTTTTACTCCATTTCCATGTTTAGTCCGTGGCCGTGGTTATTACACCGCTGACACCGCCATTTCATCTGGCGTCCAAAACATACGGGCCGCACAAATGTTTACGTCATCGCTTGACTCCTGGATGACATTTACGGCACGTAAATGAATATCAGCAACCGATTTCAAGTCTTGCTTGTAATGTAACCAGCAGTGATATTGGACAAACTAATACACGTTTGCCTTTAATAACACAAATAATATTGTACACATCGCAGTACGGTACCGGTAGCAATTTAGCTCCTCTGTTAATTATTAGTGAAGTGATGCAGTATTTTCACTTGCATACTGCCTCCTGTCACTGTATTGCACATAAAAAGAAAGAAATGTTGATGTCCACATGTGAACTAACAAATGAAAAAAACCCAGGAAACAGCATTCGAAAAAAACACTTGTAAATGACATTGGTTTTATTTGCAATATTCTTCTTGGCTTGCAAAATGTATTTACTGAAATAAGGTTATTCTATATTTGATTGCCATTTTAGGCATTGATTAGGAAAAGATTCTGAATATTGTGAGTGCAGGTATGATTGATATACACAATGGCTCAAATCACTGATACATCATTCTATGTCTACATTCTATTCTTTGGAACATCTGTTCAACTGTTAACGTAAATACTACATTATTGGAACTGAATTGAATTGATCTGCATAATTTGACATCAGTTGAGCCTCTAAGTAATGCAAACAGGGTTCTTGACATAGTAGCAATATGAACAACGATTTTGCAATATTTCTGTGTGATCTGTGGTTCATAGACATGTAGAAGTCACCCTATTTGACATTTTCTGCAGAATAAACGCTAAATGTATGTGAGAATAAACGCAGCGACCTGCAATATTGCGTGAAACATCCTGAGCCGTAACTGTAGGCTAGGATTACACTAACCGTGCTCGCGACCGCTGCTGCATTATCCATTCAAATGTGGCCGTGCAATACGAGGCAGGTGCAACGTATCCACGAGTGAATAACAGGGTACCAGCTGCTCCAGCATTTTTCTCTGCCCGCATAATGAACAACCGTATATATATTCTGACTATTTATTTTACAGTCGCACAGGCAGCCATAGCTAGAGCGGCGGTAGCCTGTGACCAACTGCGCACTGCATAGCGCGATTATTACCGTACATATATTTATAACATGCGTGCGATATCACGCAGTTATCCCCTCTATGTCCACTGCTCATCTGGGAGAAAGCCTGCAGCAATATTTGCTTTTATTTGCACGCGCGCTTTCGCAGCGCAGATGCCTGTTTTGGTGTCTGACGCCCACGCCCGCTATAGTGATTCAGCCAACACGCGTCATGGTCACGTAATGCGCCGTGTGAACGAGAACATGTGAGTAACTCGTGCAGGAATATAGACTCGCTGCCGCGGCATGAATGTAACTTATGTCTTGACGCATGCAGTCATCGGCACTAAATTGACTAATGCAGTGAATCAGAGATGGTGGATGAGTGTACTCCCTAGAGAGAATTACCTGTATGGATGACGTGTGTGTGCGCGTGCGTGCGTGGGTGTACGTGCGTGCGTGGGTGCGTGTGCGTGTGTGTGGATGTGGGGGCAGGGTGGGAGTGGGTGTGGGTGGGGAGTGTGTGGGGGAGGGTATATGTACAGTAGGAACCATTATTTACTCTATCGTTGATGATGATGCTACATTTGCACGTATGGTTAATAAATTATGCATGATTGGTTTTAGCGTGTGAGTGTAATGAGTAATGAGTGTCACGTTAATGAATGTCAATTTGAGAGCCAGCATAATAGGTGATCGCAGCCTGAGCATTAAAGGCACCTGTGTGTACATTTACGTAGGACGAACACAGGAATTTCTGTCGAAACACAGATGGGCACTTAACAAACGAGCAGAATTGTAATCTATGGCGCACACCTTTTGGGTTGAGATATATGTTCGTTTAGAATGAGATGGTTTGGTTTTTCATGATGTTTAAGAAATTTGTACACTTGTGATTTTGAGTATCCATGGCAACTGTGGACTTCATTGTGCTCTCAAAGATGCGATACAAAAAACCTTAGTGCTTAGGAAAGTGTAGTGTTTTCGAAGTTTCGTCCTTGATAATGACGGTGTGTGTTCTGGTGGGATTAAGCGATGTTATTTAAGCAGGGTAGAGATAGGATTGTGAGCGAGTAGAAAGCGATGTGAGGGCATCAGAGTGGTGAGATTATAGGGGCCAGCACGAGGGCTGAGATTTTATGGGCAGCCAGGAGTGGTAGGAGATTGTAGCGGCCAGCACGCGAGCGTTGAGATTTAGAGGCAGAAGCAGTTGAAGTGGATGAGATGGATAGGGGCAGCATACGAGTGATGAGTGTGTAGGGCATCACGAGTGATAAGGTGCAGGGGCAGGCGAGTGGCTGAGATTAAGGGGTGCAGCGCAAAGTGGTGAGATGGTAGGCAGCCACGAGTGATGAAGGTGTAGGGGGCAGTCCCAACGCAGTGAATAAAGGTGAGGCAGACGCGAGTGGTGAAGATCGTTAATGGGCGCAGCGCAAGTGGGCAAGATGTAGGAGGCAGCACGAAGTGTGAGATGTAAGGCCAACCGCGCGAGCTGAATATAGCGTGTCAGCGGGGAGCACGCGAGTGGGTGCAATGGTAGGCAGCCCGACGTTGACTAGGTGTATCAAGGGGCATCACGCAGTGGAGTAAGGCAGGGTGAGCGCGAGTGGTGAGATTGTAGGGGCAGCGGCCCAGTGAGTGAAGATGATAGAGGGCAGCAAGAATTGTTGCAGATGTTAGGGCAAGCACGAGTGAAGAGTGTAGGGCACACGAATGATTAATGATAGGGCGGCCAGCGGCAAAGTGATGATATGTAGGGCATCACAGAGTGATGAATGTAGGGCAGTGTGCAGGGTGTTTGGATTGGAGTTGTTCTTCCGTAGGAGTGTACTCGTGTTGCAGGACCGCAATCTGAGGATGTCGAATTTATTGGGTTGTCAACGGTGCCGGACTGGGACAGTGATCTAAAGTTCACGCCTTTGGTTTGGTAACGATGTCTTACTTAATGTTTTTAACTCAATTGTGAGTATGATAGCGAGAAGATGTCGCGGGTTATGAACGGAAAAGGAGCATATCTCATTATTCGCTGGGCGACGGCTGAATTCAGAATGGGTGATAGTGGTTGGAGATTGTAGGTGAGTGCAGCGTGATTGGTGATATGTAGGGGCCAGCGCAGTGATAGTGTAGGGCATCCAACACAGTGATGAGGATTTAGGGAGCATCACGATGGTGAGAGAATGTAGGGGCTACGCAGAGTGGTGAGATGTAGGGGGCAGCGCGAGTGGTGAGATGTAGGGGGCAGCACGAGTGGTGAGATGTAGGGGGCAGCACGAGTGGTGAGATGTAGGGGGCAGCATGGCTCACGGGCTCTGTTTGGAGAGCCAAACAAAGTAAAATGGGCCAATCGAGACAAACGATACCAAACAAAGCTAAACAGATCTGCTAAACAATATGCAATTTGTGTGCTTACTGCCATCCTTGATAGATTGATGGCACGTTACACCATTGCTCGCCTCAACTGGTAGTGACATCAATTATGATGCAGAAAGGTTGGAAGATGATCTACGGAGATATCAGGTGACAGGAGGGATGAGTATGTGATGCAGACAATGCCTATATTGTCATCGTATCCATGGGGTGTGAGTATCTCCCAGGGTGACAAACAGAACTGCACGTCTTCATTTTGCACGTTCATTCGCGAGTAGTGAATAGGTAACCGGACGTGGCAGCACGTTAAGTACCTTAATGAAGCCGTAATAGGCGAGATATGTATGAGCGCTAGCTACGAGTAGCTCTGCTGTTTATCGTGGAGCTTGGATATAGCTAGACATGTTTGTGAGGCATGGATGTTGAGGGACTTATTTGTGAGGATTTGTTATAGAGGTAGAACTTTGCTTTTGAAGGCTAGGTATAGAGGAAGTTGCTTTTGCAGGCTGGGTATAGAGGTGATGCATGCGAGGCTTGTACCTAGAGGGAAATGTTTGTCAGGCTTGGGTGTATGGATGTTAAGGTAAATGGCTGTTAGGCGTGTGTGTGTGGATGGACGTGTTTGTAAATCTAGTAAAACTCTCCATGCTGAAAAGTAAGAGATTTTGTTTGCGAGCCTTGGGTATAGAATGGGACGTTTTTGTAGACAGAGGGAGGGGGCACAGGAAGATGTCCGTGGAGGAAGGACACAGAGGTGGTTGCTTTTGAAGGTGCCGCAGAGAGGAAGATGTTCGTAAGGCTTTTGTATGAGAGATATGTTTGCGAAGGTTCAAACTAGTAAAACTCGCCATGCTGGAAAAGGACTTGAGTGCAACCGAAACGAGTTTCCAGGAAAACACTTCCAGTCGACAGGGCTGTGATAGCGAATGTAAGGTCGTGCGCGCATATAGGTCTGATCGCCATCTACTGAAAATGGGCTTGATAAAATATGATAAATTATCGGTAACATTCTGTGTATGTACTATATGCTCACAGAGTTAGTTAAGCTTCGTCAAATCTAAAGACTAAGGCATTTGTAGTAATAATATAATGTGAAAGGACAGCGTCTGATGTAGACGCTATAGATGTATTCAAGAGCGTATAAAGAAGGGCGTATACGCTCTTGATGTATTATATATTGATGTTATGCATTACGGGAGATTACGCATTGGGTCTGCCATAAAGGCATTTGGCATTGCGTATAGGGGAGCATCAAACATTTATTCTTACAGCATTAGCTGATCGCTTGGAGAAAGCATCTTCGTTTATGTGTGCGTGTGCTCATCTTCCACGCGTCAGCTACATGTTCTGTATTCAACTATAGAGCCGATCTAATATCTCCTGATTGATCGTAAATGCTGCTCTAGTGAATCCCAGCGCAAGAGCTTGTACGGTGTCTTGTGTCTGTGCCTGCGTGCGCGTATAATTACGTGCGTGTGTACGTGTGCGCGTGTGCGGGCTTGGGCGCACATGCGCGCGTGCATTCGTACGTTTATGTATGCGTTTGGGTGTACGCGCGCGTGAGTGCGTGGGCGTGTGTGCGTGCGGTCATTCTACCACGGAGTCGCCCGCTGCTCGCTCGCGTTCATTTAGCCACGCCACAGCACCGCTCTGCACGCACGCATGCACGCACGCTCGCACGCGCGCATCGATTTGAAAACGTGCGCACATTCGGCGACGGTTTGAGTTCGCTTCAGCAAGCGGGTTCTGCTGGTCTGGCCGTGGTAGACGGCCGTCGCTCGCACACGCGCGGGCACAGCTCGCCACGGGACGCGCTAATGCCCGCATTAAATCACTTTACGGCGTATGTATTAAATGAAACCGCTGCCGAGCGCGGAATCTCCGACAGCCGACCGTAAATTTGTCGGAAACTTGGCTGTGGTGAATTGACGTCGTTAACAACGGCGGCGGCGGCGTGGTAGCGCTGGGCTAGTTAGCAGACGAGATCTAACATTCTGCGACGGCGACGGTGGCGGCGGTCTCAATGACCGTGTTTCTATTGAAGGTCCGTGGTTCTGGTTTTAGCCCATTATTCACTTTTATAGTACTTTGATAGAGATGTGGAGAAAGAGGCAAGGAAACGGGTGGGGGAGAGAGAGTGAGGAAGTGACAGCGGGGGAGAAAGGTACGGAAGGGAGGAAAGGGAGGAAGACGGGGGAGAGAGAGAGAGAGAGAGAGAGAGACGAGAGAGAGAGAGAGAGAGAGAGAGAGAGAGAGAGAGAGAGAGAGAGAGAGAGAGAGAGAGAGAGAGAGAGAGAGAGAGAGAGAGAGAGAGAGAGAGGGATTACTGGCAGTCCCGAGAGAGGTATTTAGGTATGACCTCATCCGCTATTACCAGGTGAAGAAATCTGCTGCCGATGAGCCATGCAGGACATCTTTTCTCAAGAAAATAATCACCAGTCCGCGGAGATTTGAAAGAAATCGAATCTGGAATTGGGGTACCACCCGGCCCCAGGCATACCATTTTCAATCGGCCCAGCCGCTCTGCATAGCCTCATTCCCGATTCAAGTCTACACCCTCGCCGCTCTCGCGCAATTCCTCGCACGAGTTCATCATATGTCGTCGGCACTAGTTTTCCATCACCCGCAATTCGACCGGAGCTGATCACTAGCATTACCTTCTTCCCGAGCGACGTCACACGTACATTATGTTGCACCGTCCACGAGAACCCGACCCAGAACCGTCGAGTAGCGTCAGCTGAAATGCGATCCCGTTGCAAGAACAAAATATAAATCATAGTGGCAAAAATGATATTGGCATAGTTACAATTGTTTTATCCCAGAGCCCGCAACACATAAGAGGCGAGTAATGCAATGAAGACTAAGAACAACGGCGGACCGCGGACATTGCCGAAACCCCAACCAGACTGATAGTTACATTAGCTTGTTCCAGTGGTCCTATCTCCGGCTGACCTACAAACTTCAAATGTCCAACTAACCGGGCCCCGACGCGTCCTGTGAATCTTCAGGTCGCGGCACCCCCGTACAGACGTGCTGATTGGCATGCTGTGAATTACATTTACAGTGTGTGCCTTCGCCGCTCTGGCGCGTGCGCGTTCAGTCGTTCAACGGCAGATACAACGCGTTGCTGTACGTATCTGCGCGGCTGGCCTAATAATGAACGAGTGATGCTCGTGCGATGGCGTGCGTGCGTGCGTGCGTTGGTGCTAGCGATGCGTAACGTGCAGGGCGTCGTCCTAATTTTTTTTACTATTTTTTCCTACATTTATCTGGGCAATTCCTAAATTTCCTTATATTTTTCTGGAAACAATTCCATTTTCAAACCTATTTTGAGGGAATCTTCTGCAGAATGCAGGAAATTTACAGTTACGGTTACCCAATTTTCAAAAAAAAAATTCAGACCACCCATCTTACATTTAGAGCATTAACGTGAATATATCTTTACTATACAGATTTTATTTCAAGTCGCGTTGTTTCCATTGGATGTAGTATGTGTATAGAGTGGGGGATCAGGGGGTCCGCGGACCTTCCCTATTTTTTAAACGCGTCCAAAAAGGAGGACAACACTAAAAGATATTTTTCCATGCGTTAAAATTTGCGAATATCCATCTTGCATTCTAGAGCTCAAGAAATTACTAGCTCAATGCTTCCAGAATGCACCAATTTTTAACATATTTTTCTTTGGGGGAGGTTCCCCGAACCCCCCCCCTAAGTGGAACAACATGGCTTAGACCATTCGCATAAGCTGATCTTCGGACCGTTTTATAGAAGTGCCCTTTATATTCTTACTGGCCCCCGCCCCTTTTTCAAAAAGCGATCCGCACCATGTTACATAGTAGCGTCATACTATTTTGGAGGTAGTCTAAATGTATGGGTGTTATGATGTATAAACTGCTTATACAATTTTACCATCATATTCTCAGTTAGAACACCGTCAAAATTGTTCGCACATGTGATGTAACTCCAACTATGTAATATTAATAAAACCATGTTGTGGTGGATCGGGATATGAGCTGTAGAGGGTGATTGGAGGCCATCCTGAACGCACAACAAAATAATTCCTATTCTTAACATAATATTTCTCAAAAAATTCCTATATATTCCTCCTATTTGTATTCAAACATCTGAAATCCTATTTTCACTGTTTTTATGAGCGACACTGTGGTCACATTGAACACTTGTAAACGTGTGCGCGCATATGTGGTGAAGTATATACAGATCGCACACGCGCGGCGCGACGTGTGTGTGTTGGTGTGTGTGCGGTTGCGTGCGTGCGTGACGTGTGGTGTGTCTAGTGATTGCTGCAGTGCGTGTGATGCGTGCATGTGCGTCATGTGTGTGCAAGATTTTCTACTCAACTGACACAGTTTGGGACGTACTCATGTTGCGTCTCTCCTCATGTGTCTCGCGTAGCGCTTAGGCTTGGTGTATCGGTGTAATCCGGTGTATCCGGTTGTATACGA
>NW_014577098.1:569224-573757 GCF_000485595.1 Priapulus caudatus | reverse complement strand
AGAGAGAGAGAGAGAGAGAGAGAGAGAGAGAGAGAGAGAAAAGAGGTAGAGCGCGCTAGAGAGAGGAGATGAAGGGGGAGGGAGGGAAGAGAGTCAATTTTGATCAGAGCTTACTTTGCAGCAAATGAAAACTTGAACTGTATAGAAATGTATGAAAACATTCTTTATCCTTCCTCCGTGGGCTCTCTTTCTCTCTCCCCCCTCTCTCTCTCTCTCTCTCTCTCTTCTCTCTCTCCTCCTCTCTCTCTCTCTTCTCTCTCTTCTCGCTCCTCCCCCCTCCTTCTCTCATGATCCTCTACATTCTACAACATACCGATTCCGACATTCCATTTCATCGATTACGTATGATGTGAGTAAATTGTTACTTGCGCTCGCTTGCACACGGGCGGATATATTAGGAGAGCGATGTTTTGCAGAAGCGTCAATAGAGAGCAAAATCTCGAGCTTTCTGGCGATATTAGTAAATGTGTTCATCGGAGGATCGCTCATCGGAGGGATTAGCCATAGCGTCGTGAGGCTGAGAGTGACAAAAACCTTGCACAAATTAATTGCGTTCGTATACATCCGACCGTTGAATGCCTGTAATATATATATAGTAATATGTGTATATATATAATATATATAATATATTTAATACAGCGAGGTATGAATGACAAAGACGTATTTGTCATCATCAGGAGCGATATTTGTCATGAATACGCTCCGAATATATGTGTATGCATAGCCGCATCGTGTAATATCATAACTCTTCTCTGCAGTGACCGTTCGGAGTAATGTTTGCTATTTCGTGATAATTTAATGCGTTGATGTGTCGGCATGCAGTCGAAGTCACGGCGCGTGCTTGGCGTTCGCAGCGCGGGTATGGTCTCTCCTTAATTTTTGTCTCTCATGGCATAGAGGGCATAGAGCCTAGTTTTCTCTTAACAGGAATCACGTAGGGTAGCGAGGGTTTGAGCCATAGTCAACCCCATTGTGTAGCGGTGGATTTCTGAATTCTACGCAGTATCAACGAAAGCTAATCATGAATAACGTGCCTTCAAGGCACAGCTCAACGACCAAAGCGGAACTCGAACCCCAGATCGCTTAAGCCTAGCGCAAGACTTGCGACTTTGGTTGCTCGTCGCTGCAACCTGCAACCGGCATGCGATCGGTCGCACGCATCATCGTGGTGCGCATGGCAAGTCGCTGATCTAGCCCGCACACATGCGATTTCGGAGCGATTGGGAGCGACGAGTTGCTGAAAATAAAACCAGTTTGATTTCTTGCAATACGTTGAATAAGCGCGAGGAACGGAGACGATAGCGATTTCACAGCAATTTCGACTCGCGATTCTAGAATCTGAGCTGATTGCAATGAAAAAAAGTCGCACCCAGCTTTGGGCAATCAGTAATGTGGTTTGCTTTTATCGTGTGCAGGTGGTTGAGGTCGACTGCTAACCGCATCCCTCCTGGTTATTGCCACGCTGACCCCCGCCGTGCCATGGCGCTCGAGCCTCTTCAAGGAAGGCTTCCACTTCCTCGGCCTTGGTGACCGCGACAAGCTTGCATCCGCACACCACTAGATGGCGAAATCATCTACAGCAAGAAACAGACGTGTGCTGCATCCCCGAGCACGGGCGGAGGCTGCGTCGAGCATCACCCCGGTTACCTGTCCATCCGCATGCCAAGGAGTCGAGGTAACTACCAAGTGAAGCATCAATGTCAGGCCTCTCACTCCCCCACTCCACCTCACTCCACCCACTCCCACCCTCACTTCCACCCTCACTCCGCACCCACTCTCATCTCACTCCACCCTCACTCTCATCCCCACTCACCCTGCGAACTTCCCACCGCTCGACCTCATCCCCAATCCCACCTACACTCCACAGACCAGGGTGTATCTGGTGTATCTGGTGTATCTGGTGTATCTGGTGTATCCGGTGTATCTGGTGTATCACTATCACGTAACTTTGCTGCTCTGCGCTCACGGTATCGCGTCACTGCTAATTGCCACTCCGCGAATAGCTCGATCTGCATGGTTTTCGCTATAATGTAGATGGCAAGGCAGGGGAAATGAAGCCAGCGTAATTGGCATGGGAGGTAGGTGACCGAAATGTAGATCGTTTTCAGAACAGCGTTTCTGCGTGCGTGTGCGTGTGCGTGTGCGTGTGTTCGTGTGACTGGGTATGTGAGGGTGTGTGACAGTGTGTGAGTGCATGCGTGTGCCTGCATGAATTTGTGTGCGCGCGTGTGTACGTGCGTGCGTGCGTGCGTGGGTGGGTGCATGTGTGATGGCGTGGGTCTGGCTGGGTGCGTTTGCGTTTGTGAGTGTGTTTGTGAGTGCATGCGTGCGTGTATGCGTGCGTGTATGCGCGTGTGGGTGAGCGCGTGCGTGCGAACGTCTAATCGACTTGTATCCACCCAGACGACCCCCAGTGCTTGTTAACGAATCGTTTATAGCGAGAGATGTAGGATTTCCTTTACCGCGTACGCGTAATGACTTCGCATAGAGTAGAGCTATTTGAGGATTGCTTCCTTTATCGGCTGCCACGTGCTTCGGCCCCGATTAGATTCGGCTGGTGCGCATCTCTGTGGAATCTACGGCGATATTCCGTCGAGTGCTCTGTTAGAGTTAGAAATGCAATCAACGCGGCCGCTCGCTGCAATGAAGCGCTCGTCACGTTAGAGCGATCAACTGCAGCGTGTACGTACTCTCCTGTAAATCCTGCGTGCGTGCGTGCGTGCGTGCGTGCGTGCGTGTGGGGGCGTATATGTGTTTGTATGTGTGTGTGGATTCCACCCTCACTCCCACCCTCACTCTCATCCCCACTCCCACCCTCACTCCCACCCTCACTCCCACCCTCACTCTCATCCTCACTCTCATCTCCACTCCCACCCTCACTCCCACTCCCACCCTCACCCTCTCCCCCACTGCCACCCTGACCCGCGCCCCCACTCCCTGCATGCTTGACACAGACACAGGCCATGTCAAGCATCACCACAGATAGATAAATGCGTGTGTACATGCACGTGTTCCTGCGTGTATGTGTGGATAAACGCGCGTGCGCGTGTCTGTGTGCGTGCGTGTGCGCATGTGTGCGTTCGACGTGAGCATGTTTATATGTGTGTGGGGCATGCGTGTGCGTGTGTATGTATGTGTGGTGTGTGTGGGTGCGTGCGTGAGCGTGCGTGCGCGTGCGTCCGTGCGTGCACGTGTGTTTGTGTGCGTGCGTGCATGTGTTCCTGCGTGCGCGTGTGTGTGCGTGCCTGCGTGTATTATTATGTTCCCGAGTGCGCGCGCCCGCGTGTATATGTATGAGCCGTAAGCACGTGTTCCCGCCGTGCATGTATTGGCAGTCGCGTTGCCAGAGGTGGACGACAGCAATCTGTCATGACATGAGTAGTGCATCGATCCGGTGGTTAATCTCAGTAGCAATTAGTGCAAGCTGCCGCCCGCAGCCTCGCTCACACACACGCACGCACACGCACCAGAGCACGCACACGCGCACACACGCACGCACGCACGCACACACACACACACACGCGCACACACACAGGCTGTGGGGCTGGCTGATCAGCATGGTTACATACCAAACACTTTGTCATCGTGATGCATTCGCACGTTACAGCGGGCAAGCGGCACGCAATGCTGATTGACACTAAGTGTGTATATATCAAGAGTACATAATAGAGATTATGTACTCCTGGTATATATGTATGCAAAAGTGACATAAAGTGCTGATTCGAAACGTTCCCGTTGGCGTACTGTGCCCTTATTAAGCTCGCAGCAACACGAGACAGTCTAGAATCGATATTTATACACTGGATTCGACCAGTGAATATAAATGTACAATTCTTTTTTGTTAGTCGGCCGTAAATTTGACGGGTCTTTCAGTTGAGCAATATTATGTCATTGTAGTTTGGACGTCATATACGAAATATTAGCATGTGTCCACTCCGTGATGTGTCCACATTGTGTCATTCACGTTAAATATCCCGGTTAGTATGTATAAGTTATAACGTTAAACGTTAACGCGTAGGTGATTGTGGTTTCTCTAGGAGACACCAAATCCCACTATTATTGACCAGTATTGGTTATTCGTGTAGAAAAAAAACCCCACAAGGAGTGCGTCACACACTCGCGTTGTTTTCGCCGCACAATGTTGATGTATTTACGTCACGGCAATCAGACATTCGCTATGTAATATCGATTACTAGATTGCCACAGCGTGCGGGCGTGCGCTCAGTCTCTAGACTGTAGTATCGCATGCGTGGGAGGGAGTGCGAGGCAGCGAGTAAATGTGTGCTCGCGAACGCGCGTGTGCGTGGGTGGACATTGTAGATTAGAGTTCATCGGTGAATGGACTGCGTTCATGTCAGTGATAGCATTCTACATTCATGACAGCAAATCGCAGTGAATGAAACGGCTGTCTAATCTCTGCTCTCTGGGCGTACATGTACGCACACTGGCAAAATCCTCTTCTTTCTGCACGTGAGCAATCATATATATATATATATTATGTATACATATATATATATATATAATATATATATT
>NW_014577098.1:567678-569214 GCF_000485595.1 Priapulus caudatus | reverse complement strand
GCGTACATGTACGCACACTGGCAAAATCCTCTTCTTTCTGCACGTGAGCAATCATATATATATATATATTATATATATACCGACCATAACACTAGCCGTCTTTTTAAAGCTTTTCAGTTTGAATACTGTGTACCTACCTATACACGTAGCTGCGCGTGTATAAGCGAGATTTTTGGGGTGGAGCTTGTTACGAGGTTGCTTGCTTCTCTGACGGCGATTCAACTACGAATGCAGGTTGAAAGCACTGGCAGCAGAATCAAGTTATCAAGTTATATATATATATATATATATATATGTGTGTGTGCGTGTGTGTGTGTGCGTGCGTGCGTGCGTGCGTGCGTGCGTGCGTGCGCGTGTGTATGTTGTAGCGTGAATGTGGTGAGGCTGGCGGACTTGACCCCGCTGCCAGTAGTTGAGAGTGTCGAGCTAACGGGCGGCATTTCTGCGGGTTACGCCTGCTTGCTTTGCGTACGCGGTGTACGCGCATTTATCGCAGAAATTCCGTTAGTGGTAGTAGGCTCTCGTGTGCTCCGCCCTTGCTCACGGACCCGCGCTGCTAGACGCTTGGTATGTCTGCCGATGGAAATTCGCTGGCTGCTGTCGTTGCTCTGGCCGTCTGTAACCATCGTCGCAGTGGTAGGCGCATGCATGCTTATTGATTGTACTCGCCAATCGCCCAAGATCTCGTTACAAGCTGGCCAAGCAGTGAGCAGTGGTTGGGTAATGGATGGATGGTGCAGACTGTCCTACAGCGTGTCCTCAGACAGCGAGTTAACCCCTGCAGCTGAACCTTTCCTGTACCCGGAACACACGTTGATCTTTCGTGTGTCATGTGTGTCTACCCATACAGGGAGCTAACCCCTGCAACTGCACTGTTCCTAGACCTGAAACACTGGATCTTTCGTGTATCGTGTGTGTGTGTGTGTCTACCCATACAGCGAGCTAGCCCTTGCAACTGAACTTTTCCTGGACTTGGAATTCTGGACATTTAGTGTATCGTGTGTGTTACCATACAGCGAGTTAACCCTTGCAACTGAATCTTTCCTGTACCCGGAGCACTGGATCTTTCGTATAGCGAGATATATCCAGATGGCAAGCCATTGCTGTCCTTTCCCAGAACGTGTCCACGTTCAAAAGCAAGCTACTGTATCGCATCCTTCCTCTGACGTGGCTCCCCAGACAGTGAACCACTGCCCCCGGACCCCATTCTACAACATGTCTAGCCACAAACAAGCAGTGTCTTTCTTACCCTACAGTACATTTACCCACACACAGCAAGCCATGACTCTGCCATTCTACAGGTTGTCTACGCACCGTCAACGTATTGGCCAACGCGCGTGTGAAGCCATGGGTGGGGCGGTGATATTATCGTACACAGCTCCAGGGCAGTGTGCATACAGCTGCAGACAGAAGTGAGAGAGAGAGAGAGATTGAGCGGAAAAGAGGGGGATAGATAGATAGATAGGTAGAGAGGGATAGAGAGAGAGAGAGAGAGAGAGAGAGAGAGAGAGAGAGAAGAGAGAGAGAGAGAGAGAG
>NW_014577098.1:559392-562637 GCF_000485595.1 Priapulus caudatus | reverse complement strand
TGCGTGCGTGTGGGTGCGTATGTGTGCGTGCGTGTGTGGATTTATTGTGTGGATCAACTGCAGCGTGTATATATGTACTCTGCTGTCAAATCCTGCGTGCGTGCATGCGTGCGTGTGGGTGCGTATGCGTGCGTGCGTGTGTGGATTTATTGTGTGGATCAACTGCAGCGTGTATATATGTACTCTGCTGTCAAATCCTGCGTGCGTGCATGCGTGCGTGTGGGTGCGTATGTGTGTGTGTGTGTGTGGATTTATTGTGTGGATCAACTGCAGCGTGTATATATGTACTCTGCTGTCAAATCCTGCGTGCGTGCATGCGTGCGTGTGGGTGCGTATGTGTGTGTGTGTGTGTGGATTTATTGTGTGGATCAACTGCAGCGTGTATATATGTACTCTGCTGTCAAATCCTGCGTGCGTGCATGCGTGCGTGTGGGTGCGTATGTGTGTGTGTGTGTGTGGATTTATTGTGTGGATCAACTTCAGCGTGTACGTACTCTGCTGTCACATCTGCGGGCGCGTTGTATGTGTGCACACACGTAGATTAGTTGCGTGCATGCGTGCGTGCGTGCGTACGTGCGTCCGTGTGAGTGTGTGTGCGTACGTGAGTGTAAGTGTGCGAGTGCTAGCGTTTGTGTGCACGTGCGGGCTGGGCTGGGAGTGCAGAAGCGCATGATTCGTGTGCTGACAGACGATTGCGTGTAGCTGAACGAATCGGCCACCTGTCGCAGGTGTTGTTGTCAACATAAGATGAAAAGGTAACGCTCGCGTGATCACAACTACTACTTTCACTTGCTCGTCACCATCGCGGGGGAAATCGCTGGCGATAAAGTGGATCATTACTACAGTGTTACGTATCGCAGTGTAACATTTTCAACTTGGCATTGCCGATTCACCCGCAGTGAAAAGGGAAAAAAGGACGCATTTTTTGTAAAATAACCAAACTTCCGTCTTTCCTTAAGTATGCCGAATAGTATCTGGGTCCATTATTTCGTTAGATGCATCTGGGTCCGGTATTTCGTTGGATGCATCTGGGTCCGGTATTTCGTTAGATGCATCTGGGTCTAGCTGACAGCTCGCTGTTCACGACACCCGCACAGCTTTGAATAGCCGGAAATCTGAAATACGTGATCCACGACCGGCCCCCGATCCCATATCTGCTCTGATCAAATTCAACTTGTACATCTCATATCGAAAACTATGCCAAAATAGCTACTGAACATTTAACTTCATTATTACATGTTTATTTCTACGTACATTATTGGGCTTACCAAAATCTATGTGCATGCAGCACAGCGTTGCGAAATATTAGCAAGCAAAGATATAGCGCCCCCAATTTTCAGGGAAATCTTTACCTTTAAAAAAAATGTTTGCCTTTTTTTACGGTTTTCAACCGAGTATAGTTTAGAATTCGTCCCGTGTATTCATCGATCTCTTCTGTGAATTTGGCGCTATTTGGCTCCAAACTGACGGAGCCTTTCATTAACATACATACATACATACATACATACAACATTCGCCAAATTATAGTAAGTTAACATACATACATACATACATACATACATACATACATACATACATACATACATACATACATACATACATACATACATACAACATTCGCCAAATTATAGTAAGAAGATACATACATACATACAACATTCGCCAAATTATAGTAATATTAGAGTGGAATGTATGATTAGGGACACTAGGGGCACCAGCGAGTGGTAATAACGAAGCCGCGAGGAAGAGAACGAAGACAATGGTTCAGAACTGGCTCAGAAGACGAGGTAGTTGTGTAGGTGGCAGAGTGAGCGCAGCCATCTATAAAGGAAGACCAAAGATCTGGTGGTGAGGGTGGCTAAGGTGGTGGACAGTAGGGCGGAGATTACAAGGCATGGAGGCTCCCGGACTCCACCCTGTGGTCGCTTCACGAGTTGTAACCGTTGGTTATACTGTACTAAACATCGTATTTCTGTGAACCAAGCGGACCTTTCCCTGGTCGTCTACCTTTTCCTCTACAGTGACACATACTTGGCTACACACTGTTGCTGCGACTCATGCCATGTAACGTGCGTGTGTGGCTACAATAGCAGAAGGCACGCGGATGAAGAATGTTGAGGAAGACGTGAGCTATAAAATCATAATTAGACGCTAAATGCAAAATGTAAATGGAGTTTTCGTGTAAATTTCCTCGTTAATTACAACGGAAAGCAAACCCCAATTCAAATTTTGACGTTGAAATATATAGAAAATAGCGTCTAAACGCGTTATTCCTCAAAACACATTATACGTACGTATTATCTACTACTACTACTGCAGCATCATCGTTATAATTTTTTGCAGCATTGTTGCCACCATTGTTGCTTAATTGTTGCACCATTGTTGGACCATTGTTGGATCATTGTTGCCATTATTGTTGCATCATTGTTGCTACTATTGTTGCTACTATTGTTGCACTATTGTTGCTACTATTGTTGCCACCATTGTTGGATCGTGGCTGTCGCTATTGTGCGAGCAACACGATGCCGTCTCGCGCTCATTGCAGCAGATGACGTACACTTGCTGTCGTCACCAGTCGCTCCCGCTCAACGCGTCGTCACCGTTTGACATTTGTCGCTGCGCGTCGCCAGCGTGTTGCTTGGAGCTTTGCCAGAAGTCGCACGCGCGCGTCCGCAGTGTCGATCGATGCGGAAGCGAGGGTTTTCGACGGAGAGGCGGCCAGCGCGCGGCGGGCGCATCGAGTATGTTCGTAAGAGCCCTTAAAGCGTTCCTGACCTTGACGACGCATTAGATGACCAATTATCGACGCGCGGGCTGTCGTGTGTGTGTAACCATGAGCAGCGTACGAGTGCGCAGCTCTCTCTCTCTCTCTGTCTCTCTCTCTCTACCTTCCTTCCCGCTCCCGTCACTCGTGTTCTCCTTTGTCAGTCTCCCTGATCCTTTTCGTCCGGTCTCGTTCCCTTCTATCCCTTCCAACCCACCCACCCCTCCAACCCTCGTTTCACTCTCCCACCTCCTACTTCTCTTGTTCTCCTCTACCTTCTACTTTCCACTATTCTCACCCGCCAGCTCAATCATCCCTCTCATCCCTCCTTCCCCGTGGCATCTCTCCCGCTTCCCGATCCCCATACTCTTCCCTGTAATAGCATCTTCAAGTATAGGCCAGAAAATAGCCGCGTTCACACGTAGCAAGAAATTCGGTACTTAGCGTTCACACGAGGCAAAATGCGCGGTTCAAGAAATAC
>NW_014577098.1:551307-555335 GCF_000485595.1 Priapulus caudatus | reverse complement strand
TTATTTCGTTAGATGCATCTGGGTCCATTATTTCGTTAGATGCATCTGGGTCCGGTATTTCGTTAGATGCATCTGGGTCCATTATTTCGTTAGGTGCATCTGGGTCCGGTATTTCGTTGGATGCATCTGGGTCCGGTATTTCGTTAGATGCATCTGGGTCCATTATTTCGTTAGATGCATCTGGGTCCGGTATTTCGTTAGATGCATGATTTCGCTGCATTCGTGGTTGTATCTCGACGTTCATCTGTTGCTGTTTGCTTCGTTTCAGGCTGCCGGCTCCACGCTCATTCTCACCTGGATTCCGAACGCCACGCTAAAGCGCAACCCCCACAGTATCGATGCCCATACCCCTGGCGGATCTCCCCTGCGCAGCCTCGTCGGGGTCAGCCCGTCGGGGTCGCCGAGGCTGTCTCGCTGCGACAGCGCCGCGTCACGAGTGTCGGTGAATAGCGAGCCAGGTGCGTGGTGCGGGCGGGGCATAGATAGCTGGGTCAACGGTGACGATTAGGTCGCGAAAGTGCACCTACGGAGTAGATCGATTCGTACCTGGGAACTGAATTGATCGATTCGTCTGAGTGAAATAGCCACGCCATGATTTTTCTGCTAGATCAGTCAAACTAGACTAGTTTATGTGTTTATCACGTGTGTGCGGCGAATTGTCGACCTTACGGCATTTCGTTGCTGAGCCTTGTCTTTTATAACGTCGTATTGCAACATTAATTCGCTAGAGGTGCCTGTCAGTCACTGCAGGTGTGCTAATTCAGTTTGTGAAGGCGTGAAAGTAGCACGTATTTTATATATATATATATATATATATACATACATAATATATGAATGGGTGTATAAATGTATTAGAGTGAAGTTCAGTAAACGGTTGTGATGACGTGCATGGGTGATGCCTATTGCAGGCAAGGAGTTGACATCACCGGACCAGGAATACAGGAGTCTGGACAGCTGGGCGTCTGTCACTGTGCCGTGCAGTGCGCGCCGGGGATGCCCACGTAACAGCAGGGACTGCACGAAGAGCATCACGTCGCAGGCAGGTAGGAATCGACGTTAATCCGTCGTCCGATTTGCCTTTTACGGAGTGTGATCGTTGCTCTGTGGCGATGACGTGGTTCTAACATCTACATCGGCTGAACACACAATTCTAGTTCTGTATGATAGTCGCTGGTGTGTACCATCTGAAAGATTTGCTGAGCTTAGCGTTGCTGGCTAGCTAGGTAGGGTTAAGGTGGTAGTTAGGGCTAGAGATTATAGTTACGGGTTAGGTTAGAGTTGGGGTTATGGTTAGTGTTATGTAATGTTTGGAGTTAGTGTAAGGTTTGGGGTTAGGGATAACCTCAGGGTTAGCCACAGGTAGGCACGTGCATCTTTGTGCCATACATTAATTACGTATACAGGTATTCGCACCTGCGTAACTAACGTGTGCATTTCACATTCCTCAGACTCCGGCATCGGAGCCGAGGATCTGCCGAAGATGGTGTTGACGGTTGCCAGCGGCGACGCGAATGGCACGAACATCAGCCCCGACACCGAGTCCTCACAGAGCAGCGGCATTCACGAGGAAGCACCCCCTGGTGGTGCGACCGCGCAGCCGACGATCGCTCGCGGCGGCGGTGCGCTGACGGACAGATGCAACGGTTATGGCGAGAACGAACGAGAGGCGCTGATCCACAACGGAGATAAGACGGACGCGTGCTCGGCCGCGACCCCTGACCCCGGTGCGCAGTCGCCGACGTCGTCACGAATCGAACAACATCGCCAAAACCAACAACAACAACAACAACAACACCAACAACAACAACAACAACAAAAACAACAACAACAGCAACAGTCGAACGTGCCTGAAATCTGTGAAAGTGCCACCGATCATCCGGCTAACGGCCGCGTTGATGACACAGGAGCGCCCCCTGATGGTGATGCCATCAATGCCAATGGAGCGCCCCCTGATGGTGATGCCCTCAATGCCAATGGAGCGCCCCCTGATTGCGACACCATCAATTCCAATGGAGCGACCCCTGGTGGCGATGCCATCAATGCCAACGGAGCGCCTCCTGGTGGTAATGTCGCAAACTACGCGAGCGTGCTCAAGGAGGTGCGCAAGGAGACGAAGCGACTCATCCTGAACCTCGAGATGGACGCCGACAATAACTCCGCCGCCGCCCAGCAGATGGCGCTCACGCCCGACATCGAGATCAGTCCGGAGACGGACGAATCCGACGACGACGACGACGACGGCACGGACAGCTCGTCGACGCGGACGAGCCACGGGCCTGACTCGCTGCCGCCGTCCCTGCCCGACTCGCCGGTGATGTCCTACCTGAAGCGCAACCCGATCCTGCAGGACAACCCGGAGAGCATCGCGCTCTCGCAGAGCCTCGGCAGCAGCTTCCACGAGGCCGGCGGCGGCGGCGGCGCGCACTTCTCACAGTACAGCCCGGGTAACCGGACGCCGCGCGAGCACGCGCTCGGCGTGTTCTCCGTCAACCTGCGTAAGTTTGTTCGTCTGTCAGTCGGTCCGTCGGTCACTTTGTCTGTCCCTCCTTTAAGCGGTATGTCCATCCGTCTATTGACCGTCCTTCTGTCTGTCCAGTTGTTTGTTGATCCATCATCTATTTTCTCTCCTTGTGTCCGCTCGCTTGTCTGTCCTTCTCCCATGCATCTTTTCGTCCGTCTTTCCACGCCTCCTCCGTGCATCCCTTCCTTCGTCCGTTCTTCCATGCCTTCATACATTCCTTCCTCCGTCCGTCCTTCCATGCCTCCTTGCATCCCTTCCTCCGTCCGTCCTTCCGTGCCTCCATGCATCCCTTCCTCCGTCCGTCCTTCCATGCCTCCGTGCATCCCTTCCTCCGTCCGTCCTTCCATGCCTCCATGCATGTGCTAGCAGGCTAGGCCGAGGATGATCAAAGAGACACCGCCACTTTGCCTGCGCGCCGCACACATCTAGCACGCGCTCTCGATTTGCGGAAAGTTACCATCATAATGTCGTCGGCTAGTTTTCATACGAGAGCTGATCCGTCACTGCACGCGCAAGCTTAGTGCACGCGCCAGATGCGGAGGCTGAAAGGGAAGATGAGGAGGATAGCGGCGGGATTGTAATCTCGTATTGTTGCTGTTTCGTGGTCCCGCCGGCGCCCCCCCCCCTTCTCCGTGAATCTAGGTCCGCGGCAACCCGCAGACGTGCGGTTAGCGGCATGCTGTGATTCAACTAGTGTAGAAATGCTCGCGCTCATGGCGCGTGTGGCGTTCAGGGCAAGATCAAAGGCGTTGCATCGTACGTATCTGCGCGGATGCCTAATATGGACGAGTGCTTGCGTGCGTGCGTGTGTGCGTGCGTGCGTGTGTACGTGCGTGCGCTCGTACGTGTGCGCGCATGTGGGTGAAAGTATAATGCAAACGCGCGCGCGCGTGTGTGTGTGTGCGTGCGTGCGTGCGTGCGTGCGTGCGTGCGTGTGTGTGTCTGTGTTGCTGCATGCGTGTGCGCGTGCATGTGCGTGCATGTGTGTGCTAGCTTTTCTACTCAACTGACACAGTTTCGGCCGTCTCTGTTGCGTGCTCTCCTCATGTGTCTCGCGTGCGGCTAGCTGGTGTATCTGATGCATCCGGTGTATCCGGTGTATCCGGTGTATCCGGTATATCTGGTGTATCTGGTGTATCTGGTGTATCTGGTGTATGTGGTGTATCTGGTGTATCCGGTGTATCCGGTGTATCCGGTGTATCCGGTGTATCCGGTGTATCTGGTGTATCTGGTGTATCTGGTGTATCCGGTGTATCCGGTGTATCTGGTGTATGTGGTGTATGTGGTGTATCTGGTGTATGTGGTGTATGTGGTGTATGTGGTGTATCTGGTGTATCTGGTGTATCTGGTGTATGTGGTGTATGTGGTGTATGTGGTGTATGTGGTGTATGTGGTGTATCTGGTGTATCTGGTGTATCTGGTGTATGTGGTGTATCTGGTGTATCTGTTGTATCTGGTGTATCTGGTGTATGTGGTGTATGTGGTGTATGTGGTGTATGTGGTGTAT
>NW_014577098.1:546472-549532 GCF_000485595.1 Priapulus caudatus | reverse complement strand
GGTATGTGTGACAAGGAGAAGGTATGTGTGACAAGGAGAAGGTATGTGTGACAAGGAGAAGGTATGTGTGACAAGAAGAAGGTATGTGTGACAAGGAGAAGGTATGTGTGACAAGGAGAAGGTATGTGTGGCAAGGAGAAGGTATGTGCGTGAAGGAGAAGGTGTGGTGCGCGTGTGTGTTTGAAAAAGGCATGTTTGACAAGGAGAAGGTATGTGTGATAATGAGAAGGTGTGTGTGATAAGGAGAATGTATGTGTGACAAGGAGAAGGTATGCGTGGTAAGGCGAAGGTATGTGTGACAAGGAGAAGGTATGTGTGACAAGGAGAAGGTATGTGTGGCAAGGAGAAGGTATGTGCGTGAAGGAGAAGGTGTGGTGCGCGTGTGTGTTTGAAAAAGGCATGTTTGACAAGGAGAAGGTATGTGTGATAATGAGAAGGTGCGTGTGACAAGGTGATGGTATGTGTGACAAGGAGAAGGTATGTGTGATAAGGAGAAGGTATGTGTTATAAGGAGAAGGTATGTGTGATAAGGAGAACGTATGTGTGATAAGATAATGTATGTGTGACAAGGAGAAGGTATGCGTGGTAAGGCGAAGGTATGTGTGACAAGGAGAAGGTATTGTAACAAGGAGAAGTTATGTGTTACAAGGAGAAGGTATGTGCATTGTGCAGGAGGCAGTAATAACAGTAGAGCTCAGCACTGAAGCATCTATCTCAAACCTTGCTGCTGTAGGCTATTCATCTTTACCTTAGATTATTAAGTGGAGCCTTAGGGGATCTCTGTGTTTGCTTTGGTAAGGGTGTAGTAATGAGTCAGCAGTGTTGCTGCAGCCGCAGGCGATTTGATTTGTGATGGCGATATCGGAACGTTGATAAGTGTATATTGATTGCAGCATGTTTTAGTTCTTTATGAAAGTCGTGTTAATCCGTCGCTCACGGGACATTATGGGCTCATTCATAGCTGAATAAAGGCCGCTCTTCACGATGATAAACACCTATGTGTGAGTCAATAATGCCCCGATGTGTGGTATGATGAATTCTCTCTATACGTGACCACTCGCCTCTCTACGTGCATTGACGCGTGTGTACAGCATGTGTTCAGACCGTTTATAGCTGGCAAACACTATATTCACACAAATATTTGGCATTTCGTACGATAGATTCCCGAATGCTAAGTTTGCAATGTTGAAGCTGCAGCCACGGCCTTTGGTATTTGGTATTTGGCGTGTCAATGCGACAGCCACGACCTTGGCATTTGGCATCGTAGATTTTCTGCCTGCAACATGGAACTCTCACGTTGCATGATCTTTCTGACTAGCATTCAAACATTCAAACACGCATTTGTTGCGATGCCTTGATGGTAACAGGTAACCGGTCTGTGCCGGTGCCGGTCTATGAAATAGTGCCGGCTACCACATGCAGGCCCACGCGTGTACGCTTCATCGCATTGTCTGTTCCCCAGGTGACCGGTCCGCGCGAGTCCATGTACAAGCAGTTCTAGTACCAACGTCGTGTTCATGTAGTAGATGCTTCATCGTGTCGTCCGTTCCCCAGGTGACCGGTCCGCGCGAGTCCATGTACAAGCAGTTCTAGTACCAACGTCGTGTTCATGACGGATCATTCTTGACAGGACAGGAGGTTTACTGTGTTTAGTTGTGATTCGTGCACGCGGGCACGCCGTTAGATAGTAGAACAGTGTGCACGTGCAGGTGCTCATTTACAGCGCACGCTGATAGATATAATTTAATCATAATTAGGCTTATTAATTTGATTATGTTGATTTAAGCAGAATAATTGATGTTAATGTATACTGAGATGTGTTAGTGCTCATTCATACAAGGACACACATGTACACGTACTGTAATCCCACGCTGGCACAGTCAAATCTGCATGTCAGGGTCAATCAAGGGTAACATCAAAAGTATTGTTTTGATCTGTTAGTCTTTCCGGTTATCCAAGACCTGGCTGTACATTCAACCCTCTGGTAGCAGTCGTCACTATAAGATGGTCGCCTGTCTAGAAAGGACACTTGATTTTTTTTGCTTTGGTTGCATTTATATGGTGAAGCTATACGTCTGTAGAATGGTCATCTGTCTATAAAGGACACTTCTGGCATTTTCCTTGAGTAGTTATCATATACAGGTTTAACCATTCAATTCGAATTCCAAGAGTGTTATTTTATATAGACAGATGTGTGTTCTATAGAGGTGGTCTCACCACGTAGCTATGATTCAAGATAAATGCCAAATGTCATGTCCTTTATAGATAGGTGTCTGTCGTATCGTGATGGTTTCACCATTTAACTACAACTCGAGTGTGCCAACAACAATGCCAAAAGTGTCCCCTATACACAGGTGTCCCCTCTATGGAGGTGTCCGCTAACGCTGTGTTGACCGTGCGATTTTGCGACTGCAGGGCAGATGAAGTCCCTTCGTCTGTTCTTCAACAACGATGAGGGCACGTGTGGTCAGCTGGTCATCGCTAGCAGGGAGAGCCAGTACAAGATCTTCCACTTCCACCGCGGCGGCCTCGACCGAGTCGTCGAAGTGTTCGAGGAGTGGAACTTCATCGACAAGGCCAAGGAGAAGGTGAATGAGGGGGGTGCGTGAAGGAGAGGGTGTGGTGCCTGAGTGTATTTGAAAAAGGCATGTTTGACAAGGAGAAGGTATGTGTGACATGGAGAAGGTAGGTGTGACAAGGAGAAGGTACGCGTGACAAAGATAATGTATGTGTGACAAGGAGAAGGTATGTGTGGTAAGGCGAAGGTATGTGTGACAAGGAGAAGGTGCGCATGACAAAGATAATGTATGTGTGACAAGGAGAAGGTATGTGTGATAATGAAAAGGTGTGTGTGACATGGAGAAGGTATGTGTGACAAGTAGAAGGTGCGCGTGACAAAGATAATGTATGTGTGACAAGGAGAAGGTATGCGTGGTAAGGCGAAGGTATGCGTGACAAGGAGAAGGTGCGCATGACAAAGATAATGTATGTGTGACAAGGAGAAGGTATGTGTGACAAGGAGAAGGTATGTGTGACAAGGAGAAGGTATGTGTGACAAGG
>NW_014577098.1:536440-545955 GCF_000485595.1 Priapulus caudatus | reverse complement strand
GTAGCATGGGGTGGTGTGCCACACCCATACGGCTAAAGCTTGGCCATTAAGTACCCCCCTCACACCCCGGGCCATGAAGGAAAGGTAGCATGGGTTGGTGTGCCACCGATACAGATACACGACTATAGCATGGCCATTAAATGTCCCCCTCACACCCCGGGGCATGAAGGAAAGGTAGCATGGGGTGGTGTGCCACACCCATACGACTACAGCATGGCCATTAAGTACCCCCCTCACACCCCGGGCCATGAAGGAAAGGTAGCATGGGTTGGTGTGCCACCGATACAGATACACGACTATAGCATGGCCATTAAGTACCCCCCTCACACCCCGGGGCATGAAGGAAAGGTAGCATGGGGTGGTGTGCCACACCCATACGACTAAAGCATGGCCATTAAGTGCCCCGCTCACACCCCGGGGCATGAAGGAAATTAAAGGTAGCATGGGGTGGTGCGCCACCGATACAGATACACGACTACAGCATGGCCAGTGAGAGCTGGCCTGCCAGGCGTGGGAGTGGAGGCGTAACGATGACATGCCACCCTGGCAGCTACAGCTACACATTCCACCGCGAATCCAAGCGGAGGTCGTCGTCGGAGAGACGGCAGCGGATGTCCGGCGAACCCCCTCCGGTAAATTCCGAGGATGTCTTCCGGAAACCAGACGTCTGCGGTGAGCTGAGTCATCGACGGTGCTCCCGATCGCCAGGATGCTCCGGGACGTCCGGAGACAGCCGCAAAGAACAGTCCGCGAATACAAGCCAAAGATGATCAATTGTGATTTAATTCGAATGAGGCCTTTTGAGCATAATATTACAACTACTACTGCAGCCTCTGTACATTCGCTTACGTGTGTTTTAAGTAGAACGATGTTCGTAGTACGAACCGATGACGTGTCAGTAGTTCGTGTGATGCATTGTGCGTGAAACTTTAGCGGTCGAGCATCTATGCATTGAGATATGCATAGAACCGTGGGAAGTAGCATAGCATCGCCTCTTGGTAGTGTACATCAGTAGTGCGTTAGAACCAGCTGTTAAAGTCAAAAGGTGGGGGAGAACGTGGGGAATTATGCAGGGAGGGCCGAGTCTGAAAATCCTTTTTCGTGAGCTATAGGAGTAGCTTCAGAGAGTACCCCCTTGCTTGCCCGGGTGGGACCAGGATAGCTGCTGTGTAGTCCCTCTCACTTTGATCTCTGGCTGGTGACAACATTTTTTGACTTCCATATTTTACGCGTAGTTGTCAGCGTTGTGTTAGCGTACGACGAAGTGACGTTTTTTCTCGTGTTCACGGTAAACCATTAAGGTAATTATATATATATATATATAGATACATGGTGTTTCCCCTGACCAAAAAGGTCAGCGAGGTGGTAAAATTTATTTTGGTGGTTGTGCTATCCGAGGAGCGAGCAACGCGATCACTGAAGGTGGTCGCCACGCTAGGGGCCCGGGGGGGTCCGGAAAAATTTTAAAAAAATGGTGCGACTATTCTGAACACATTATATGAGACTCTTGAATCACTTTTTCAAGTTGTCAAAAGGAACAAATAAACTATGAATATGAAATGATACAAGTATTCACATTAAATAGTAATACTGTCGAAAACGAGGCGAATGCCTGGAGCGTGGCAAAGATCTTGAAGCTTCCGGTTATATTTATCTTCTGTGTATCAATGATCTTATGAATTTGAAGTTCATACATTTGAAAAATACTTAGTTCAACCAAAAATTTAAAAAAATATTATTAGTTAATTAATGCTCTCATTTGCGTTAATAACGCTCAACAGTATGATATGTGATTTTATTTCAACGAAAGCACTTTCCTGGTGTAGAATACAAACGAACACCCATGCGTATGTATGCATAGGTATAGTGCCCTTAATTCGCTGCTGGAGTCAACAATGGTGCCTGTGGCGCTCAAGTACGTGGCCAATCATCTTCCTAACCTGTTTATATATATGCCTTGCCAAGATTCGTGTGTTGACAGTATCGTAAGTACGCGGCGTTGTGGTTTACGTTTGAAGCTTTATTTCAATTTTAGTTCAATAAAGTGTAGTTTATTGATGGAAGAACAGTGATTTTCGTCACCGAGGATTTTGGACAAATTTCTGTGTGGCGGCTGAGAATTTGAGCGAGGCGGCCCGCCTCGCTCGTGTCAATGCAGGGGAAACACTATTATCACAGGCACTTGGAGCGTTTCAATAAAATATAATGCTAAATAAATACGAAATCTATTTACTTCAAAGTCTTAATGTTTCTATACTCTCTTTCACCTATTATTGCCGACCAAATGCTCATCTGCAACAAACGCTGGCTGCCGCCATGGCTGCCGCTGCACACTGACACATAAATATATATACATCATATATATTATATATATTTGTTGTTGTTGCTGCTGCTGCTGTTGCTGTTGTGTTGTTGTTGTTGTTGTTGTTGTTGTTGCCTCTACCACCTAGCTGCCATCATGCAAAATAGCTACGTTGTTGTCGTGACTGTGTTGTGTGTGTTGTTGCTATTCAGTGTGCTTCGTGTTAGCTTGCTCACTAGTGTATTGCTTTGCGCAGGGAGTCGTTTACGGAAGAGCAGCAGGAGACGTTCTGGAGGCAAATCCAGTGTACAGTGGACAAAGATGTTGTTAGAACCGACCGCTCAAACCCCTTCTTTAAGGGTGAGAACAACCCAAACCTCGAGATAATGAGGTAAGCACGAGGAGTGTGTCTCCATTTCGACTCCCCTTCTCTACGAGGGGGAAGCCATTTCTCACTGAGATTTTCAGTAAAAATTGACATTTTACATTTCTCTGTAAAAATTGAGAAAGGCTTGGGAAGTGTCAAGATATTGAGCTGCAACTTCAGATATAAGTGACAACTTCAGCTTTATGAGTGATGACAAAGCTTACGCTGAACCATCAAGGTAAAATTTCGTGCATTTTTTGCAGCATCTCTGCTCTGCACAGTTTGCGCTAAAGGCTCGGGTTTAAAACTCTGCAACTTAATTAACCAGTTTGCATCGCTCTCGAACAGCGTGTGAACCAAACCGTCGTCACTCCTACACTAAACCTGTTTATTCGTGATCACTCGATTAAGCAGTCGTCGCAGATTTGCGACCGAGCGCAGTACCAGACCGTGCTTTTGCTTTGATTGCAGGAACATCCTGCTGAACTATGCGGTGTATAACCCGCGCATGGGATACACGCAGGGCATGTCTGACCTGCTAGCCCCCGTACTCAGAGCGGTGCACAGCGAATCCGACACGTTCTGGTGTTTCGTCGGCCTCATGCAGGGCACCATCTTCGTGAGTTCGCCCAAAGACACTGACATCGACAAGCAATTGGTAAGGGGCCCACGTGCTGCTATATGGAGCTCGTTAAGTAAAGATGTTCGTGATTTATTTAAAGGTTTTTTCATGGCACATATTTTTCGTGCGTGGTACGTTTTGGAAGAGGATTTTTTCGTAAAACGGTCCAGATTTTGTTTTTGATTTTGATTTTGCTAGAATTGGGTAGAGCTTTATGTGAAGCTTTAGTGAAGCTGTGAAAGCCGCCGCTATGTGTGTGTAATATGATCACATCGCTGACATGTTATAGAGCTACTTGAGAGAACTGCTGCGAGAGATGCAGTCGCCGTTATACGATCACCTCAGCCGTCAGAGCAACGCCCTTGAGTTGCTCTTCACGCATCGCTGGATTCTTCTCTGTTTCAAACGTGAATTCCAGGAGGTGAGTGCTGGGGAGTAAACGTGTGACGGTGAAATCGCTTAACTGCAGTCACGAGTCCATGTTATGTGCTCTCAGATCTCTTTATTTGCCGAATTAAATATTAGTTATGTAAGTAATTAATTAGAGTAATCTCATACGTAATGAATACATATGTGAGGGATCACTCATTACTTTTTGTTATTAAAATACGTTTATAAATATTCTTAAGCAAATTTCTATACCTGAAACATTCCTATCATGTACCCCAGAAGTGGTTATAGCTTTAGGTGGGTGCAGTTTTCCAGGGAGCCCATTGTATTATTCGCACGAATGAGCTAATAGAACCTTAAGTAGGTTTATCGTTAGCTCAATGGTGTCGAGTCAAAAACTCGTTGAACCCACGTGGACTAGTGCAGTGGACCTGCATCCCATAACCACGACCCAGACCTCTATTCGCTTCACATGAGTCTCTGATGAGGTTTAGGCTAATCTACGTTGTGGTTTTTCACCCGCTGGCAGCCGGACGCCCTGCGTATGTGGGAGGCGTGCTGGGCACACTATCAGACCGACTACTTCCATCTGTTCATCTGTGTGGCGATCATCGCCATCTATGGGCAGGATATCATAACGCTGGACATGCCGTCTGATGAGATGCTGCTACACTTCAGCAGCCTCGCGATGCACATGCGTGGTGACGTCGTGCTACAGAAGGTACGCCATCTAGTGGCACCGCTGTTGTCTTATAGAAGGTACGCCATCTAGTGGCACCGCTGTTGCCTTATAGAAGGTACGGGCCCCATCTATGCCACCGCGCGTGTTGTCTTATAGAAGTACGCCACCTTAGTGAGACGCTACTGTCTTATAGAAGTACGCCATCTATTGGCATGGCTGTTGCCTATAGAAGGTAGCCAATCTATATGGCATGGCTGTTTGTCTTTATAGAAGGTAGGGGCGCGCGCATCTATTGGCATGGCTGTTGCCTAAAGAAGGTATGCCATATAGTGGCACTGCTGTTGTCCTTATAGAAGGTACACCATCTATTTGGCATGGCTGTTGCCTTGCATAGAAGGGTATGCCACTCAGCGTGGCACTTGCGTTGTCTTATAGAAGGTATGCCAATCTGAATTGCATGGCTGTGTGTCCTTATAGAAGGGTACGGGCCATATCAGTGAGCACCGCCTGTTGTCTTATACGAGAGGTATGCCATCTAGGTGGCGACTGCTGTTGTCTTATAGAAGCTACGGCCATCTAGCTGGGCACGGCTGTTTCTATTATAGAAGGTATGCCATCTATTGCATGACTGTTGCCTTAAGAAGGTATGCGATGTAGTGGCACCGCTGTTGTGCGTATAGCAAGTACGCCATCTATTGGCACCGCTGTGTCTTATAGAAGGTACGCCATCTATTGGCATGGCTGTTGCCCTTATAGAAGGTACGCCCTATAGTGGCACTGCTGTTGTCTTATAGGAGGTGTGTTACCTAGTAGCACCTTATTTGCCCTAAAGCAGGTATGCCATTCAGTAGTAACCTGTTGTTTTGTAGAAGACATTTCACCTAGTAGCACCAAGGTTTTTCAGTAATTAACAATATGCGTCTGCATAACCCACCACAGTGACTCTACAACTCGGATACCATCTGTCTCTATCTGTTACTAAAATTAAAAACATTCGACATTACACGCCAAAAGACATCGAGATGAATTAACTAGTTGACAATCATCGAGATATGTCATCGCTGATTGCTGTTGTTGTGTTTTCGTGCAGGCGCGAGGTCTGCTGCACCAGTACAGGCAGCTGCAGCGTATTCCCTGCACGCTGCACGGTCTCTGCGACCTGTGCGGACCAGGCATGTGGGACTCCGGTTTCTGCCCCGTCGTCGAATGCCTCGGTGGCCACGCCGACGTAGGAGCGTGTCCCCACGGTGGCATGCTACCCTCACAGCTACATCACGGGCAGTAGTGGTCCCTGTGTGGTAGGAGCGTGTCCCCACGGTGGCATCGTGTCGTCCGTTCCCCAGGTGACTGGTCCGCGCGAGTCCATGTGCAAGCAGTTCTCGATCTGCCGGCCGAAGGTGAGCGAGTCAGAGCGACATCCCGAGGAGGGGACGCACAGCGCCGTCAACGCTGAGCTGTGGCGATCCTACGTCAACTCAGACGGACAGATCGAAGAGGACCACCAGCTGCGTAAGGTACGTCCACCGCCAGGGGGTGCTGGCGCAGTGCGACGATGTGCCGTCAGGGGGCGCCGCTGTGGTGCGACCAGGGGGTGCCAGCCAATACAGGGTTACATCGCCAGGTGGTGCTGGTTTGGGACTGCGTTAAATCACTGGGTGGGGTGGGGGGGGGGATCGGTATAGTAGTAATGGAGCAATTAGAGTTGTAATAGAGATGTTAATGTTAATTAGAGAGCTGTGATCATTTGCAGGCGATCTTCTTCGGTGGACTGGACCCGAGCATCCGCAGTGAGGCGTGGCCGTTCCTGCTGCACTACTACCCGTACATGTCGACGTACGAGGAGCGAGAGCAGATACGCAACGACATGTACCTCGAGTACCACAACATACGCCAGAAGAGGTAGGAGCCCGGGTGCTATTAACTATACTGCTGCTGTTGTTGCTGTTGCTGTTGTTGTTGTTGTTGTTGTTATTGTTGTTGTTGTTGTTGTTGTTGTTGTTGTTGTTGTTGTTGTTGTTGTTGTTGTTGTTGTTGTTGTAACTTGTTGCTGCTGCTTCTTTTGCGGTGGCACAGAGGATATGTGGGGGTTGTCGTCGTCATCGTCGTCGTCATTGTTGTTGTTTTTGTTGTTACTATTATTGTTGTTGTTGTTTGTTGTTGTTATTGTTGTTATTTTTATTATTGTTGCTGTTGTCTTAGTGGGTCACTGATCTCCAACATTACATGTATCTTGAGTACCACAACATGATCCTGAAAAGCTATAGGAGCAGCTGTCATGCCTCTATTGTTGTTGCTGCTGCTGCTCTTGTTGTTGTTGTTGTTGTTGTTGTTGTTGTTGTTGTTGTTGTTGTTGTTGTTGTTGTTGTTGTTGTTGTATATAATATATATATCTAATATAATAAATCATATATATATATATATATATAATATATATAATATATATTTATATATATATATATCATATATAGCAATATTCTGCCTCTATAAAATCTGAACGGTATGTCTATTAATATACATATATTATATAATAAAATTATTAATACCTAGTAAATAGGTATTATAGCTTCTTGATAATATTTAAGTGATCAAGATGAGTATGAGTTGAGTGTGTCTATGTTTCAAATTTTTAAACAACTCACAAAAATAAAATACATCTATTTATCACAATATAATTTACATTTTGATCTTTTTGGTTTCTGTACACGGCTCGTATGCCCTCTAATTGTGTCACCGCGTGAAATATTTTATCCTCCTAAATATCTGTAATCAATGTCATCCCACGAAGCAAATACCTGGATGCTCTATACAACTAATTTTCACTCATAACACTTCAGCTTATTGTTTAACAGTAGCTACCTGCGGGGGCTTAACGTCGGAAAGAGAGTGCCCAGCACGGTTCGACTGATTCGTAATATTATATTCGTTAATGTTTTGTATATAATATATTATATATAATTACTTTTAATGGTTTACCGTCGAACACTGAGAAACGTCACTTTCGTCGTACGCTAACACGAACGCTGACAACTATATTTGTGTGGTCACCAGCCAGAAGTCCAAAGTGGAGAGGTACTACACAACGTTCCCACCCGGGCAAGCAAGGTGGGTACTCTCTGAAGCTTACTCCTCTTTAGCTCACGAAAAAGGGATTTCAGACTAATCCCCACGTTCTCCCCCACCTATGGTTCTAACGCTGGAACTGTGAGCTAGGCGATATCTATGGGAGTGTCTCTCGGTTCTCTCATCTTACTTCCCAACGCGTTCTATTATTTAAACTTCTCACATATTGCACACTCGAACTACTGGACACGTCATCGGTTCGTACTTACGGAACATCGTTCTACTTAAAAAACTATTTAGCGAATGTACAGAGGCTGCCCAGTTTTATATTATGCTCAAAGGCCTCATTCGAATTAATCACAATTGATTCATCTTTGGCGTTGCTATTCGCGGACTGTTCTTTTTGCGGCGGTTCTCCGGACGTCCTGGGGTCGCATCCTGGCGATGCGGAGCACTACCGTCGATGACTCAGCTCGCAGACGTTGCGTGGGTTTTCGAAAGATCATCTCGAGAATTACGGAGGGCGTTTTCGACATCCGCTGCCGTCTCTCCTAGTACGGGGTGGAATGTGTGTAGCTGTAGCTTTGCCCAGGGTGGCATTGTCATCGTTACGCCTCCATCCACGCCCTGCAGGCCAGCTCTCATCTGGCCATGCTGTAGTCGTAGTATCTGTATCGGTGAGCGCCCACCCATGCTTACCTTTAATTTCTTATCATGCCCCGGGAGTGTGGAGGGGGGCACTTAACGGCCATGCGTAGTCGTATGGTCGTGGCACACCAACCCATGCTACCTTTCCTTCATGCCCCGGGTGTGAGGGGGACAGTTAATGGCCATGCTATAGTCGTGATATCTGTATCGAGTGCGCACATCCAAACCATGCTACCTTTCCTTCATGGCCCGGTTTGTGAGGGGGCACTTTAAATGGCCATGCTATAGTCGTGTATCTGTACATCGGTGGCACACCAACCCAGGGCGACCTTTCCTTCATTGCCCGGGTGTGAGGGGCGCACTTATGCCATGCTATAGTCGTGTATCTGTATCGGTGGCCACACAACCCATGCTAACCTTTCTTCATGGCCCAGGGGTGTGGGGGCACTTACATGGCCATGCTGTAGTCGTGTATTAGTATCGGTGGCCACACCAACCCATGCTACCTTTCCTTCATGGGGCCGGGGTATGTGAGGGGGCACTTAATTTTGGCCAGTGCTATAGTCGTGTATCTGTATCGGTGGCCACACCACCCCATGCTACCATTTAATTTACCTTCATGGCCCGGGGTGGTCGAGGGGGGCACTTACCGGCCACTGCTGTAGTCGTATGGGTGTGGCACACACAACCCATGTTACCTTTCCTTCATAGGCCCGGGGTGAGGGCCTGGTATCTTAATGGCCATGCTGTAGTCGTATGGTGTGGCACACCACCCCATGCTACCTCTCCTTCATGCCCCGGGTCCTCTGTGGGGGACATTTATGGCCATGCTATGTCGCTGTATCTTATCGGTGGCACGACAACCCATTGCTACCTTTCCTTCATGGCCCGGCTCGGTTGAGGGGGGTTAGCTTAATGGCCAAGCTTTTAGCCGTATGGGTGTGGCACACCACCCATGCCTTACTCTTCCTTCATGACTCCGAGTGGTGAGGGGTACTTAATGGCCATGCTTTAGGTTGTGAGGGTAGCAGGCCTCCACACCCCTAGCGTACTTCCCGCATGTCTCCCCCTACCACGCCCTCAGCAGCATTTCTTTGCCAGGGGATTCTGTAGCTGTGAGAGGGGGTGTAAAGTAGGCATGCACTCCGTGCAGGGACACGCTTCGCACCAAGGGACCACTACTCGGCCCCTACTGATGTAGCTGTTGAGGTAGCATGCCACCTTTGGGGACACGCTCCTTACCCACACAGGGACCACTAAATGCGTGATTAGCTGGTGAGGTAGCTGCCACGTGGGGACACGCTCCTACGTTCAGGGTGGCACCGAGGCATTCGACGACGGCCACAGCATGTTGGCAAGAACAGACCGCGGGTGCTCGCAGTCCAGATGGCCGCTGGTGTCAACGCACCAGCAAAGGTCGCAGAGACCGTTGCAGCGTGCAGGA
>NW_014577098.1:515896-533134 GCF_000485595.1 Priapulus caudatus | reverse complement strand
ATATACATTATATATTTTGAAATCGGAAACGCTCAGAGCGTTAACGCGGCGACTTTATGATTTCTGTTTCGCGATTTATTTAATTTATTTACACCCGAGGGAAGGAAATCTGGTCGTTGTTTGTCCTGTTTGATTTTCATCCTTCAGCAAGATTTGGTATATTGACTAATCCATTTCATGCCCCATGCACCCTCTTTTTGTCATAATCCTATGTGTATACTGGGTGGAGGACCCATACATATTCTTGCAAGCTTAATTAGTTATGCGTCCTTGAGTGGGAAGAAAGGCCCGCGTATGTAATCATGTAATTATGATGTTAATTAGTTACATGTCAGTGGCACTAGCGCGCTTGTATGATCGAGCCATGGTATAGCACTACCGTTTTAGTATGCAACACGTCACATGCGGAAGATAGTCGGAAACCGAACAACCGTAAGGGGACATTTTCAAAGCAGTAAAAAGCAGTAAACAGTCGAAATAACTATAAACGATTGGTATCTTAGCTAGGTCATTGATTTTTTTTTAAAGATCAGTTCTCAACGCAACCGCCTTCTTATGAACATGTCACGACAAAATACTAGTTAAATCGTCTTAGGAGGCAGCATCTATATGTCCTTGTACCGCCATATTAACTATGCGCCCATCTCTCATTATAGGGCGTCTTAAAGTGTATTAGGAGGTCATTAAGTGTCAGGAGATGCTAGTCACGCAGATGGGCTATTATCTAGAGAGTGTCAGAGATGCTAGTCACGCAGATGGCTTCTATCTAGCCCCCATCTAGCCATCGATTGTGTCGCTGCCATTAATATGGCCGCCAATGCGATACCATCTAACGATCTAAACTCCCTCTCCAGTTTCATCGGCGATATTGTCCGCATCACAAGACGTCGGTTTTATCGTGGTTTTCGCTGTAGACACGATAAAATTCCAAAAATGAAGTCAACGCGGGATCGGTGGCGCTGCCTGAACTAGCTCGGCTAGACGCTGAGTACATAATGGCATCGATTTGCCGAAATATTTCGGCGTTTCGAGCTTGTTTGTAGGATTGTAAGGAGCATTGTGGTGCCGTTTGGGTTTTATCATACATAAAAAAGTCTCGTCTAGCCGGGACGTATATGTTAATTGTTCCGCAGCGGCTAGAATGCCGCCTGTTCAGTTATGGAAGAGCCTCATTCTCGTTGCTAGTCCGGCTTCTAACGTTGCGAATTCGTGATTCTGAATCCAGTCTGCTTTGCTATGCAATACCATACAATAGGAGCGCATAAAAACGTACGTGTTTTCATTCACTCCTGATTGCATGCAAATGTGAAATTATTTTCGACGCTGCATATGATCTAGAGCTAAAAATATCCAGTAAAAGGTATTATGACTTCTTGAAATTATATAGTAGCAAGTATGCAAGTGTATAGTGTAGCAGGGGAATGAATGTAATGTGATAACCGTGCAGTTATTAACGTTATCGGTTAAGCTGATGTCATCATCATAATGATCATGTCGACTATTAATAGTTGCTGCTCTATCAGTAGTTAGTCACGCTGGTGTCACGTACAGTTGCCGCTGCGTTTAGTTACGGCGGCAAGGCAATTAAGGCAGCAGCTGCTTCTGGCTAATTTAAGATTCTCTCACTGGCTGACTTCATTCATTCCATGTTCGGCAGAGAACTTGTTATCACTGAAGATCTCTGCTAGAATGGCTCTGATGTTCACTAGCCGAGGTTAGCCCCTCACGGGAACAACAGCTACTAGTGTCTATCTGCGGGTAAATTGTGATAATTGGGCAAGCAGTCGTTAGCGCACTGATTATTAAAGGATGCTGACCGCGAAAGGGAAGGTCGCACGATTGATTAAAAACGAGGTGTATTTGCTATAGTGCGCAACGTTAATTTATTTTTCTTTTCAAATGCGGTATTAAATGTTTGTATTTATTTAGCGGGGATAGTGTAATTATACCTCTGTGTTGAACTAATGCGGCAAAACGACATGATGTGAATGGTGATGAAAACGAAACGCAGAGGAAGGGATAAGCGAACAGGAAGGTGAGGATAGATGGACTGGCTTCTCCCGTCGGTACGTCCGGTAAACGCAGCGTCCCTAGTCGATCCACGATCTCAGAAGGAAGCCTTCATATAGAACTAATTACCGTGTATTTTTCTGGGTCATTTCTTTCGGTGTGTGTGCGTGCGTGTGTATAACGACGTGGAGTATGTGTGGATCGCAGATCGGCCTTGTTACCTGTTCCCGACCATCTCACAAACCAACGACGTATTCACGTATCGACGTGTAAAGTTCCAGCTTTCTTGCTAGAGTAGATCTAGAGCTGATAATGATGAGATACCTTGCCTTCCTTGAGCCCATGGGACAGAGTAATTACAAACAATAAGTTGGACAAGAGAGTGATTTGTCTGTCGTAGTCGATGTCTCGAAATCTGTTGGTCATATTTGGGATCTGCGGTGACGCGAAGTGACTGCTAATTAGACTGGATATCAATTGTTGGTGCAGGATTGGTGACATTGCGTTGCATGTGACGGCTGCACAGGGCGTGTCACTGAATACGAACATTCCCATATTTCGTGTACAGTTGGTGAAATCTACGATTAACCTGAAACTGTATTCTGTCGAATGCGAAGAAAGCAATAAAAAACCTTGTTTGGTGTTCTGCAACCTTTTTTATTGTTCAGAGTTACTGTTCATTTTTTTCAGTGAGAGATTGGCCATTACGAGAGAAGCTCTGAAGAACAAAGATCACCTCCACAACCCTCCAAGCAACAAGTCGTCACCACGCCCTTTCTCTCTCCGTTCCCCTCGCTCCCTTAACCCTCAACCGTATACAACCCAGTACATTCGCGCGTATCATAAAAGTATAGCAATAAAAAACCGCTTTCCTCTCGCGGGCGAACGAGAGAGCATGCGCGACTTGTTGCTTCGAGACTTGCGTGGTAGGCCAGCAGTTCATCCTCAAATACACTCGGATTTTGTCGGCGAGGTTACGGTGGTGGCGGTCACCGTGCCAGTTGGCGACCAAACGGTGAGAAACTAGTGTATAAAGTCACCAAACAAATTCGGATGGCGACGCGCACCACCACACGTCTGCTATTATTATACGTCACATTGTTAGTAATTGATGCTCTATTATCTGCGAGTGTGCCAGGCACGTTGCGTGAGACTGGGACCTGGAGGCAACCTCCGATATCCGCAAATTTAACAATGTAGCCCGAGAGAGAGAGAGAGGGGGTAGTGACAAACGGGGTGGTGGCTAGGAAGACTATGGTAACGAGAGCCAACCTAGCCGGCGTTGAATTATAGGGTCTGTTGTTAATTCTACGTCATAGGTTTCGTGATACAGGCATCACACAGTGATTCGTGACAACACGCGTGACTCGACTTCGCACATGTATAATTACAAATGTCACCAAAACACAAGGTGAGAATAGACTAAGTTCATCATTCCTCAGCAGATACCATACAGAATAATGCACATATGCATGCGAGCAGGTATATTTCTTATCAATGTCCACAGTGATGGGACGAATACCGCGTAGACAAGTAAAAAAGGAGTTAGATACGCACGGAGCGAGAGACAGAGCGTTACAGAACATTTTCGTATTTTTCTTACACTGCAAAACTAGGAAACGGCAAAGCAAAAATACTGTCGAAAAAACTACCAACTACAGACAAATCGCCGAGCAAACGTGGCAAACACGAAAGCAACAGTGGGCGTCACACTCAGCTCGCTGACACCAAACACATTCACGACAGCAACCAGACGATACGTGTACACGAGCAACCGCCATAATGATAATACTAGTTTTTACAAATTAGATTACAGTTGCTCCTCTTTAGCAAGTAGAAAAAATAAAAACAACAGAATAAACAACGTCGTCTAAACCTCTTCACGGCCATAAATAATACAATTCCGTATTCACCGCTTGCATATAACCAACAAGACACAGTTTTTGCCGTGTTTGCATCCACCGATGCTTCCCGCCACCCTTCCCTCCAGTACGCGAATAAACAAAAGTAACGATTTGACACCTATAGATATCTACTATCCTCTTTTTTTTAAACAAACAACAAAAAACGAGCACATCTTGTCACCGCTTCTGATCTGTACATCGAAAAAAAAACGCGTCAATTACTTTTTTCCCAATCCACCGGATTTCGTACAAAATTTTACTCTATTGATGATAAAAAGTCTCGTCGCCAATTTCCAAACACCATCTCCGTCGCGGGAAAGTACACGCGCGACTGTTGCCATGGCAAGTACCAACCTTCGCAACTTGACCCTTGACCTCTCCATCCAGAAGCAATCGTAACCAGACGCGATCGTTGCATTATAATGCCCGCCGCTGGTCCGCTATTCTCTGATTTCATATAGTCGCCACACACATAATACTGAACTAACGGCTCATATAATTAATTATTCAATCTTATATACATCGCTATCGTAATATAATATAATATAATATATAGAAGCAGAAAGCTCGCAGCTAGCTGTTTCACTTAATATATTTGAGCTTGGCTAATAAATGTTCAACTATTTCTCCGACACACGACGACAACTGCGCATGCGCGCGGCTAAAGAGAACAAAGAAGCTGAAAATTTTCTATAAACGAAGAACGAAGAAATGAAAGAACGCGATTCGCGGCAGCGCGCGATTATCAACAGAGGGCGCTGAATGGCGTCACGTGTCGTGTCGCGAGACAAGCCTCCCAAGCTAACGCATACAGAGGGCAACATAATACTGGCAATGCCTCCATCTCCATCCTCCTCCGCGAGGTAACACCTATCCACGACGCTGCTATAGAGCTCCGAAGTGATGACGTCACGGTGGCATGACAACGAACCCACTGGTTCTAAACAATCATTGGCTCCTAACAGCGTGATAATGGTGTCGTGTTTTGTACCCGATTGTAACCCTCATTCTGAGAGTTATTATTGCAGTTTTTATAGATTTCCAAAGGATGGAAGTGAAAAGCGACGATGGATTAAGTTGATAAGTTATGCAGATGTTTTTTCTAGGTATTTTGATGATGAAATCAATGTTGTAAGATCGACTTGCTACCGATGCTCTACCGCTGTCTGCAGCGCACACACTCGTGTTTTACGTACGCACAACATTTTCACGCAGTTAATGTTACGGAGCTGATGATTGTTTAGAACCAGTGGGTTCGTTGTCATGCCACCATGACGTCACACTTCGGTGCTCTATAGGAACCCGCACTATCGCACTTTGGTCCGGTGTACCCTGCGCTCGTCTTTATGTTGTTATCCACACCAAGTCGCCAACAGCCCACCGTTGCCTGTGCCGTCATCATCGTAACCAAACGTGAACGCGGACGTCGGCGTGTTTTACATAGACGACGGTTACCGGCGCAGCCCGCCCTCTCCCACCATACATCTGACCGCGACGTTACTCTAGTTACTATAGCCCGTTTAGTACCTACCACACTACCATAGTAATACAAACACTACTATATAGTATAATAGTGGCAATTACTATTGTTTCAGCCTGTACCATTGTTTCGGCTGTACTGTAACTAGAGCCGATTACGACGCAGAAATGTTACACCGCGGCAGCAGGCGCCATACTGCACCACGATCCTCGTCACTAGGCAACGAGGAAGCTCGTCACTAGGCAACGAGGAAGCTCGTCGCTACGCAACGAGGAAGCTCGTCGCTACGCAACGAGGAGGCAGAAATGACTCCGCAGCCGAGAGGACGAAAGGCACAGCCTTCGTTAACTACGAGCCGTCGAGGGTTCAACGGGAACAGCAGGCATGGCCCGTCCTCCATTCAACGCGACCCGCCCATCAACGCGACTGTTAGCTAACTCTCTCTATATATACGTCTGTGAGGCTACTTACTACTTACAACCCTGCTGCACGCAGCCGACCCTGCACCACGTCAGAAACCCGCGACCCACGCGAAAATCAAGCAGCTACATGACTAGCAAATAAACAATCACACTAAAACAGCAAGGCCCGACGACGACGACGACATCACGTGACGAAAACAAGTACCGTATAAGTGGTCGCTTAAAAAACACGAACACGTCATCTGTATAGTCTCTGCTATCACTTTGCTCCGCGATGCATAATAATTAATACTTTCATCTAAACATCACAAGAATCTGGTCACAATATAAGAAGCAGACAGCAGGCAGCTAGCGAAGTACAGCAAACATCTCGTCATGTGAACTATACTACAACTGATATGAGCGAGTTGCGCCTATGTTTCTGCTTTCAAATGATTTTATACGAATGATTACTATAATATCAATCCTGATCACATTACACCACCTAAAAACGAATTTCATCCCACCATAGTACATCGCACGTGGGAGATTTATTAAATAGTAGTAATCAAAAGGTAAATTGCTCCGACCAACCCCCTACCACGACCTACACTAATTCATACTATAAGCACAATACGTAATTTCCCTTCTCAGCTTTTAAAGCGCTATAAACGTAACACAAACCTTCACCGTCATATCTTTTTTTGTTGTTGCTTTCTTCTATATGTTATCAAAGTTATACAGAGCACGTAATGCACACCGTTGTATTTCATATTTACATTTTTACATATATATAAGTATATATTCACATCAGGGTTGTCCATACGAAACACGCAAGGTCACGCTCAATGTCGAATTGTGCTACGTAGCAAAATAAGTTCGTCCCACGCACGAAAAGAACACGCACTCACCTAGACAAAGGCAAACCGTTTGACTGCAGCTCAGTCGTTTGGCTTGGTAGCTAATACGCTCCAACGAGCGCATGTTATACCAACCTAAAACTACACGTAAACAACAGCCAAATAAAGTCCCACGAGAGCCAAATGCGGGAGAAAATCGAGAGAACTAGAAACGCTTACTGCTACCATCACAACGAGTAAAAATGGCCAGGATCACGCACGCACGCACTCACGCATGCACGGACACACACCAACGAACGCACACACATACACACCTATGCATGTACCACACTCAGGCACAAACGCAAGACGCATGACAGCAGATCGCTGATGGTACCCCACGTAGATGAACGCATTCGCACAAGATTTGCTGGGACTAGTACAGCGGCCATGTACCACTAATCCCCGTACACCCGTCCACCGATACTAGCAGTATCCCACACCTGACACACCTCTCTAACGTACAGGCGCGATACTAGAACGTGATCACTGCACGAACCCCCATCATTAATAACACACGAGATACGGCCATGCGCGCAGCTCGCACGCTGTGCTACGTACACACGGTTCGTCCTGATGCCGAGTGAAAGGGTTGGCTACAAGGGTGCCGCTTACGAACACACACCGATAATCACACACCGTACGATACACCTACATAAGTAAGGCCTTAACAGGAGAGTGGGCCAGATAGCCACTAGACGGGAGGCCAGCCCACGGTAACAGCGCGCGTACGCGCAGCGCGGAACGGGGGGAACGAATTACGGAGATGCTGCAACGACACCGACTCGTGACCGAGAGAAGGTAGATAGCCACAACCAGAGGTGAGACCAGACGACTCGCGTCATCTGGTGGGGGGACTAACAACGTACACTAGCGAACGTAAATACACTCGTAATTATCAAGAAATAGAAAACTTCAACGATGACGACGACGATGAAACGGGCAAAGCAGGAGCCGACGCCGTGTGACGACCGTGGCGCCCTCACACGCACAACGATAGCTCATCGACGGACGGTGGCGCCCTCTCACGGTCACGAGCGCCCAACTACAGTTGACTGTGGCGCCCTCGTGCAGCCTGGCGTTCGAAGCTGCACTCATGACTGGGTCGTAACGGCATCCTCTCCTACATTCAGACGAGCGGGCACTACGCGAGGGGAAAGACGAATCGCTCGCACGGAGAGCAGTCGAACATCGTGCGACGAAAACCCGCGAGACAAGATGGCGACCGGCGACTGCAGATGCGCCGCAAAAACACAGCTCCAAGAACCACTGCCGTCATGAACTTACGTTCCAGCTTCCTCGTCCACAAAGCATCTCAGCCACCCAGAGAGAGAAAGAGAGAGAGAGAGAGATGCACGATGTTGAATCGAATCATCTGATCAAAGAGAACTCAACGAATAACAGCAAGAGCAATTCCACTCGCCTACTGACATCGCCTGCCAGCCAACAAACATGCAACGATACAACATCAACCCCACCAAACAACAGGTGGCAGCACCAACTAACGTCACCCGAATATGAGCCGTATATATATAGTATACGTATAAATATACAGAGAGACCTAGCGTTTTCCAGCACTTTTCCAACATTTTAACGGGGCAACGCCATTTTCTTTATACAATCTGTTTATCACATAGTAACAGCTAAGTGCTTTACGGTCTACTACAAGTAAAGGTGCAAACGAATCAACCACCACAGCCAACGGTGCAATCGCGCAGAGCTAGACGGGCGACGACAACCAGCGGCCGCACCCACGCATGCAGCAGGTCATGCTGCACCGCCCCCATCTAGCACCTCGCACATCACTAAACGAACACAATGCTACACGAACGTAAACTAAAGACCCAAATGCACGTTTTTATCTTTACACCAACTCTACGGCGACGCCCCAACTCCTGCCGCACTACTAATTACTTACGTTGCTACGACAACGCTAAAGGCGATTGGCAACAACTGAACGACGATGCGCTACGGCGGTGATTGGACCCCACCGCCATACGAGATGCCTGCATCACCTCAACAACCGCGATTAAAGGCCGCCACGCTACAGGATACCTACGTTACCATGACGACGGCGATGGGACGCCGCCGCGCTAAGAGATACCTACTTGACCCTGACGACGGCGATGGGACGCCGCCATGCTACGGGATACCTACGTTACCATGACGACGGCGATGGGACGACGCCGCGCTACGAGATACCTACGTTACCGCAGTTACTGGAAATACTGGTAAGAGCCGTCGGGGGACTTTGGAGCGATGTTCAGGTTCTTCAGCAGGTTGAGGGGGTCGTCGGGGGTCGCACGCGCCGCCGCCGGCACGGGCGACTTCACGCCCGGCGGCTTACGCAACGCCCCCGCGTACGTCAATGGCTCCTCCATCGCTGCCGCCTCGTCGCTCGTAGGTGGCGCCAGTGGTGCCCACGTGGCGGCGCCACTGAGGGGTTCGTCGTCGTGCTCGTGCGGAGGCGAGGCCGGCAGCGGGACGCGAGGGGGCGCTGCCGCGTACTGCATCGCGTGGCCCGTCACCAGGTGGCTGAGGGGCGATGGCGGAGGCGGGAGCAGCGTCGGCGCGAGCGGAAACGCGAGGTGCCGCGCGTACGCCTCGTGGTGGCCGTAGCCGCGCAGCAACTCGCGACGGTCCGACGCCGCGCGCTGATCGAAGTGCGCCATCGTGTCAAACACATCCGGCTCCCTCTGGTGGTGCGCGGCGGCCGCTGCGGCCGCCGCTGCGTAGTGCTGCTGCAGCGCCATCTGCTGGTGGCGACGGTAGCGGGCGTCGTCGAGCCGGCGTAGGTAGAGCGGGTGGCGCGGGTGAAGCTCCGACGACCACTGCTCCCAGAGATGCTGCTGCAGCTGGTCGATGGACGTTCCCTGCAGCTCACGGTCAATCGACTCCTGGATGAAGCGCACGACGCGGTCCTTGTCGTCGTGCTGCTGTTCCCACGGCGACCGGAAGTCGTTCTCGGGATGCGGCGGCGACAGCCGGCCGCCGAAATCCGCCGGCGCTGGCCCGCCGAACGCGTCGCCGCGGCGACCGTCGTCGTGGCGACCGTAGTCGTGGCGACCGTAGCCGTTGGGGAACGCGCCCGCGGGGTAGGCGCCGCCGCCGCCGCCGCCGCGTCGGTTGTTGTCGGAGTGGAGCCACGCGGCCTTCATCTCGTCATGGCGCCCCCTGTGGTGCAGGCTGTTGTACATGCGCGCGCGTTCGCGCACCTGGTCGGCGTACGACTCGGCCGCCTCCTTGCCCTGCGTCTGCAGCAGGTGGTTGTACCACTCCTGATGCAGCTTGTAGGACGGGATCGTGTGCGCCGGGTACGGCCAGCTCTTGCCCGACCCGTCGCCGACCTCCGCGCCGATGCCGTCGTCGAGAGCAACCTAGTGAGAACGAGCAACGATGAGCAACAGTTAGCAACAAACAACAACAGTTAGCAACAGCGAGCAACATGGCTGACCCTAAGACTGAAATAGATTTTGACCTCCATGCCGATGCCTTCGTCGCGGGCAACCTGCAGACGACACGCGAGGCCACGAGTTATTCACACTGCAAAGACGAGTGTGAATGAGCAACAAACAGCAACAACGGGCAACAAACAGCAACAAGGGTAACACGTGGCTTAGATTGAGACTATATTTAGAAGCATTTTCATACATTTTTAGCAATGCAACGAGACGAGACTCATCGCCTCATTACAGCACCGTCTCGCCATCGATTCACCACGCAGGACCGTCTCACCTCGTCCAGAGACTGCAGGTACGGATCTATCCCGTTCATCTGGCTCTCCGGGAACACGGCTCCGTTGGTAACGGTTGTCGCGGCAACCGTCGTTCTCGGAACCTGTGGCGAGGCGAGGAAGTTTGGACCTGCCTCCTGGTGGTCAATGCCGTTTGTAGTCGGGCTGGTGGTGGCTGTCGACACTACGGGAGCAGAGAACAGTAAGAAGTTACAGTAAGTCACAGTAGCAACTAGACAGAGGGCACTCAAAGAGAGTGCATACCTCCGCGAGCGTGTAACATGTATACATGTGTATAACAGCTGGCTCGCTGCTGCTGCTGCTGCCTGGACGTTCTAAGGCAAGCTGCTGCTGCCTGGACGTTCTAAGGCGAGCTGCTGCTGCCTGGACGTTCTAAGGCCAGCTGATGCTGAATCGATCGCGCCAACGCTATAACAGCGTATAACAGCTGCCTCGCTGCTGGCTACACACACACACGAACATCACACGAGAGAGGTCACATTACCTCCCTGCAACTCCGTTGCGGAGGTAATAAGTATAATAGCAAGTATGAAGACTTCATGTGAATGGCTCGTGCATGGAATATTCAGAGCACCAGATACCCAGCACGAAAAATTACAAAGTGATCTAACATCTAACTAACTACTACCTACAACCTACTACTGACCGACAGACCGACGAACGGACGGACAGATGGACCGATCGACCGACCGACCTAATGATAAAACAAGGAGCTTACCGAGTCTAGCGGCAGCCGACCCGTGCAGCCCTGCTGAACTACTCGGGATGCCGGACGACGGAGCCGAGTTCACACTCTCCTCACCAGATGGCGCGCGCGCCACCCTCCCGCGCGCGTACGCAGATGGTGACACCTGCGCGGCTCGCAGCGGCAGCATCGGCGCCGCGTACCGCGCGTTGTAGCCACCGGGGGCGCCGGCGTAGGAGCCGGGGTAGTGGTGCCCGGCGGGGGGGATCGGGCCGTAGGGTCCCGACGACATGAGGCTGACACCGAGCATCTGACTCGCTGCCGCCGCCGTCGCCGCCGCCGCCGCCGTCTGCCCCTTCTGCTTCGTCGCACCGTCTGCGTGCTCCCCGCTGTCTCGCCGCTCGGGCTTCGCCTTAGTGGCGCCATCTGTTTTCGCGGTCTTGTCGCCGCTCGGATTCCGGCTGCTGGGATCTGTGACGGATGCACGCCTCGGTTTTACGAACAATGATTCTTGACATGATTTGCATACTATGAATCTACTGATTTGATTTAGATAAACAAGACTGCAATGTAAATACTCATCAATAAATTACTAGATGCGAAAAATCTGAAGATAAAGAAGATGACGACACGTAACGATATGTAATGCAATAACATCAAATCGACAACACACCTCTCCTCTCGTCGCGTCCCTCCAGTTTTGGTCCTCTACCGTCTGGGGTTCGGCCGTTAGGTGGCAGCACCGCTGCTGTGCCATTCAGACTGCCTCTGCCGTTCAGTGCTAGGCGTGTCTTGTTATAGCGGGAGGCTGCTGGATGGCTGGGAGGCGGCACGGGGTAGCCAGCGATCGGGTACGGTGGAATGATGATCGGTGCCCCCACGTATGGCATCCTGCATTCACACAACACGTTGTAATGTACATGAGCACATATACGTGCACGCACGCACGCACGCACATATTCTTTATTGCAAATGATTCGAATGTATGTTCACATACGGAATGTGCAATGTAATATAAAGTATGCATGAACAGACTGCCTGCCTGCCAGCCTGCAAGCCTGTCTGCTTGTCTGCCAACTTGCTGGCCTGCCTGCCTGCCTGCCTATACCATGCTACCACCTGCCTGCGCCACGACTGTGTACTACGTACCTGAGTGGGGGGTATGTGTATTGCGGTATGTACATGTGGTGCTGGAACGCTGGGTGGGCCTGCCGCGGGAACCAGGGCGCCGAGTATGGGTAGTAATGGTGGCTGTAGGGTCCCTGCAAAAAAACACACAGTGGTTACGTCATCAACTGCCCAAAAATCAACATGAAAAATGGCCACCCCCATGAACGTGTATCAACGTGTTCATACTCGATACTCCTACTCCTAGTCCTAGCAGGATAGAGTGAAATCGTTTTCATTCTAGTGGTCAAAAAACGTATCAAAATTCTAGGAAATGGTGAGCGAATTGTAGTGGCGTAATCATAGCACTGAAATCGTAGTGATTCCACTGATTATTGAATGTTTAACTATAAAAACAAAGCCTTGCATTCCGGGCGACTTTTCAATGAAATTCTGGGGCCCAACATTATTTCTACTCGGCTCGAGCGACTGGGCGAGTGTTAATTTTCATCACTGATCACCTACCCCTCCCCAATCACAACCTCCCACGCCCTCTCCATATCACAGCCTGCCAGGCCCCTCACCCCACACACACTCCCCTCACACAACCCTCACCCCGCACACTCCACACACAACCCTCACCCCACACACTCCCCTCACACAACCTCACCCCGCACACGCCCCTGCACTCCTACACAAACCTCACCCCACACACTCCCCTCACTCCTCACACAACCTCGACCCCGCACACTCCCTGCACACTCCTCACACAACCCACTCACACCATCCCTCACCCACGCCCAGCACGTCCACTCACCATCCTGCACACAACCCTCTACCCTGCACCACTCCCCCTCACCCGCACAACTCCCCTCATCCTCGACACAAACCCTCACCCTGCCCAGCTCCCCTGCACTCCATCACAACATCCTCACCCACACACTCCTCACACAACCCTCCCCACACACCCCTCACTCCTCACACAACCCTCACCCTGCACACGTGCCCTCAGTCCTCCCACACCCTCACCCCACAACACTCCCCTCACCACTGCCACACTCCCCCCACTCCTGCACAACTCCCCTCTCCTGCACACAACCCTCACCCCGCACACTCCCCTCACTCCCGACACACTCCCCCTCACCTGCCACACTCCCCCTCACATGGCTCCTCACACAACCCTACCCGCACACTCCCTCTCACTCCCTCACAGCCAACCCTCACCCCGCACACACTCCGCCTCGACATGCTCCTCAGGTCGCCACACGACCCCCGACTCACCTGTTAGGTAGGGGTTGTGCGTATGTAGGGTTCACCGTGGCGTAGTCGGTTGCGGTATATAACTCGGGCGCGAGGGGATTGAGCGTGTACGTGCGACGCAGCTCCACCGCCGTCCAGCCTGTGAGCGCAGCGACGACGCACGGAATGCCGTGCCAGGCTGCCCCGCCGCCTCACACAGCTCCAGAAACGTCATGTCCAGCAGCTTCCTACACATACAATACAATGTTCAGGAGAAAGCGAGGGAGAGAGGGAGGGAGGGAGGAGGGGGAGAGAGAGAGAGGGAGGGAGACGCAGGGAGGGAGGGAGGAGGGGGGAGGGAGGGAGGGGGACGGGAGGAGGGAGGGAGGGAGGGAGGGGAGGGCGGAGGGAGGAAGGGGAGCGGAGCGGAGGGAGAGAGAGAGGGAGGAGAGCGGGAGGGAGAGCGGGAGGAGAGAGGGAGGGAGAGAGGAAGAGGAGAGAAGAGGGTGAGACAGAGAGTAGAGAGGGAGAGAAGGAGTGAAGAGAGGGAGAGAGAGGGGAGGAAGAGAGGGAGGAGGAGGGAGGACGGGAGCGAGGGAGGGAGGGAAAAGGAGAAAAAAAAGGAGAGGATGAGAGACAAGACAGAGAGTGTGCGAGAAGGGGAGTGTAGGTCAGTGTGTGTGTGAGAGAGAGAGAGAGAGAGAGAGAGAGAGAGAGAGAAGTACAGAAGGAGTGAGAGGGAAGAGATATTATATAGATCAAGATGGAGAGAGGGAGAGTGGCATGCAAGGTAGAGATAAAAAGTACCAAGAAGATACCACTTCCCAACGCTCTTCTCACCCCCCCTCACCGCCACACAATCAAACCAAAACCGTGTGCGACCGGGATGCTGCGTTAATTACCTGCACTTGCCGACGGAGCAGAGTGAGACGGGGTCGCCTACGACGGCGACGAGCGACTGCGCGCGCGTGATCGCTGTGTTGAGCAGCTTCGCGTTGGAGAGGAAGCCAAAGTCGCACTCGTAGGGCTGCCAGATCGCGACATGTGATGCCCGGTCGTGTCGCACAGTGCTGAGGAAGATCGCACGGAACTGCTTGCCTGCAATGATGACGATGACGATGATGATGACGATGACGATGATGATGACGATAACGATGAATGATAAACAAGGAGCACATGAACGGAAATTATTCTTCATTCCATGTACTCCTGATAATAATTATGATGATAATAATATATATGAGTAATAATAGTAGTAATAACACACAACAGACAACAACAACAACAACAACAACAACAACAACAACAACACAACAATAATAATAAGAGCAATAGTAATAATACCAATGATAATAATACTGCTTTGCATGAGAGAAGGCAAACAAACAACAATACTGTGCCAATCCTGCCACAATCTCTCACAAAACATACATAGCCTTCTCTGCGCAAGGACAACAAAAAAAACAAAAAAACAAGCGCACGTACCTTGCACGTTGAGCACGCGCTCGACGCAGACGCCGAACATGCGGTGTTTGCGCAGCTCGGCGCGGATTCGGTACACCTGGTCAGCGTACGGCGTCACCACGCCGATGCTGTTCTCGTCCTGCCGACCCCACGACTTGGGCCAGTTCTTCTGCAGCTCGGCTACCCTCTCCACGATCTCATACACCTGCAGCGACGCGCGGCGGGGGGTCAGAGGTCACGCACGTGGTCAAAGGTCACGAGGGGGATTAGACGTCACGCAGGAACGTAAGCCGTCATGTGGGATCGCATCGTGTGCGATTTAAAGGTCATGCAGGGAGGGTCAATTGTCACTCGGGGGGATCAGAGGTCAGTATCATCACAAAGCACGACTAGTTTATCGGCTAGAAAATGCTGAACAGAACTTTACATACTGATCACATACTTGTCGAACCCACAGCATTCCGTTCTCATACGACGCATATAAGATAAACATGATAGCAGGGACGAGGACGAGAAAGCAGTAGTGGACAGCGCCATCTGTAACGACGCCTCACCTCGGCGTTGTTGTAGAAGGTCGTGCTGTTCTGGTCCTGCACGTCCTGACCCATCGCGCAGAAGAACGAGAGCGGGTGCAAGTTGCTGTGCTTCTCCACGTTGCCGCTGGCGACGAGCTTGTTGTTGTAGAACACCTGGGAGGCGAACGTGATGATGGCCGCGTGCGACCTGAAACGTTGCGGGTCAAAGGTAAGAGGTCACACAGTCATCGTGAGGATCGCTCGCAGGCGAAACGGGGTTGGGGAGGTCACACAAGCGAAACTGTGACGTTAGATTAAATCCTGGTGAGTTCTTGAGCTGTATTATGCATCGAGTCATTAAGCCTAATTGCACAATTAGGGGAAGCACCATGCACAACCAATAGAGAGATATTTAGGATGTGAAAGAACACAAATACAATGTTCAAGGAAGAAACGAGGGAGAGAGGGAGGAGGGACGGGAGAAGAGAGAGAGAGGGAGGGAGAGCGGGCGGGAGGGAGGAGAGGGAGGGAGACGAGAGAGGGAAGGAGGGAGAGCGGAGGGAGGGAGGAGGACAAGAGGAGGGAGAGAGGGAGGGGGAAGAGAAAGAGAGAGGAGGCAGAGAGCGAGAGAGGAACGAGAGGGAGAGAGAGGGAGGAAGAGAGGGGGGGGAAAGAGAGAGGGAACGAGGGAGGGAGAAAAGGATAAAAAAAAGGAGAGGGGAGAGACAGAGACAGAGAGTGGTGAGAAAGGGGGAGTGTTGTGGTGTGAGAGAGAGAGATGAGAGGGAGGTAGAGAGGGGGGGGAGAGGATATTATATTAGATAAGAGATGGAAGAGGTGAGACTGAGTGGCATGCAAGTAGAGATAAAAAGTACCAAGAAATACACTTATCCAACGCCCCTCTCACACAGACCCCGCCCCTCACCGCCACAGCGATCACACACAGAACCGTGTGCCGACCGGGATGCTGCGTTAATTACCCATGCACTTGCCGACGGAGCAGAGTGAGACGGGGTCGTCCTACGACGGCCAGACGAGTGACGCCCGCGCGCATGTGATCGCTGTGTTTGAGCAGCTTCGCGTTGGAGAGGAAGCCAAAGTCGCACTCGTGAGGGCTTGCCGATACGAACATGTGTGCCGCGTGCCGCACAGTGCTGGGAAGATCGCAACGGAACTTGCTTGCCTGCCAATGATGAGATGACGAGGATGATTGACGATAACGATGATGAATATACAAGGAGCAGCAATGAACCGGAAATTATTCTTTCATTCATGTACTCCTGATAATAATTATGATGATAATAATAATAGTGATGATAATAATGATAATGATAATAATAGTAACAACAACAACAACAACAACAACAACAACAACAACAACAACAACAGCACTACAATATATAAATAAGAGCAATAGTATGAATACCAATCTCCTCACACAACCCTCACCCCGCACACTCCCCTCACTCCTCACACAACCCTCACCCCGCACACTCCCCTCACATGCTCCTCAGGTCGCCACACGCCCCGGACTCACCTGTAGGTAGGGGTTGATGCGTATGTAGGGTTCACCGTGGCGTAGTCGGTTCGGTATGAACTCGGGCGCGAGGGGGTTGAGCGTGTACGTGCGACGCAGCTCCACCCCGTCCAGCTGTGAGCGCAGCGACGACCACGTCATGCCGTGCAGGCTCCCCGCCGCCTCACACAGCTCCAGAAACGTCATCCACAGCTTCCTACACATACAATACAATGTTCAGGAGAAAGCGAGGGAGAGAGGGAG
>NW_014577098.1:490268-513916 GCF_000485595.1 Priapulus caudatus | reverse complement strand
AGAAGAGAGGGAGATGGAAGAGAGAGAGGGAAAAGAGAGGAGAGAGGGATGTGCGGTTAGAGAGGAGAGAGAGAGAGAGCGGCGGCGAGATGGGAGAGGTGGGAGAGAGAGAGAGAGAGAGGGGAAGGAAGAAAGAGAGAGAAAGACGATGAGATGGGAAGAGAGAGGAAAGAGGAGAGAGAGAGAGACGAGATTGACGAGAGAGAGAGAGAGAGAAGAGAGAGGGAGGATGATGTGCCAGCGCAAGCAGTAAAGCCATCCACCATGAGATGACTGCGTGCAGTTAAGAGATACGACTTTGTACACGGCTAAGACATGTGACTTTGTTTAGGTACAAGACAAGACTGTGTAGATATAAGGCACAGCACTGTTTGTTATAATAGATTACATTGCGTGGGTACAAATAATTTGTCTCGATGGTGAAGTGAGTGAGTGCGCGCGAGTGACGTGCGTACCCGTGTCTAGGCCGAGGTCGGTGAGCGATCGGCTCGTGGAGAGCGTGACGACGATGACGCGGTGCTTGAGGATGTCCTCCTTCGTCGGCGTGTTGAAGCCGTCACCCTTCTCGGTAACGAGGCAGTATCGCTGCACGGTCGGGTTCACTGTCTGCACCCAGCGCTGCCTGCACACCCACGAGACAAGATCAGACACAGTGACGCACACACGCACACACGCACGCACACAAGTACGCACGCGAGCGCACGCACGCACAGATGCACGCACAGATGCACGCATGCAAAACATGCCGCATCAAGCCGCAAAATAAAGGGTATGCTGTCTATACGTCAATTGATTTCTGCAGACGAGACAACACTCACACAATACACGTGAACATTGTGTGCAATATAAGGTATGGGATCTGCATACATTGCTGTCTGCTTATACACGCACCAACACACACATGAACGCACACATGCACGGACGCACGCAGACATAAGGGATATGCGTGATTTTTTATTCCCTGCAATCGCACATCGCACAGACCACCTTCACGCATCTGGTAATAGCTAAATTCTTAATATCATTTCCCCTTTCGTCTCTGTGGCGTCATGATGCCATGACAGCACACAGTCTAGCTCATGGGCACAATAGCACATCCCTAAGCCTCTAAGATAAATTTGCAGTGGCGTTCCGCGAGCCCTACAGCTAATCAGCACCTGCAGATCGAGTCACGCAGTCATACATACCTGTAGTAGACTCGCAGTGGCTTCGCTTCGGTTAATCCCTGCTCTACGAATGAATGCAGGTAGTCCTTGATGTAGAGATCGGCAGCGCTGTAGCAGCAACGAAAGCGACAACACATCAATAAACACGATCGCTCGCAAACTAGACGCAACGGCACGACGTGCGAACGATGAGAGTGAAACCTGCCTGGTTCCTCACAGACAGCTGACGTACGGAGGGATCTTGCACGTTCCCTCCAACCCCATGACACTTGTCAAGACATGCCGATGGCAGAGAATCATCTAGCCAGCGGGAGAAAGGTCGGCCCAATGACGTATCTGTTACAGCGTCTGCAATGGCGGTGGGCGTGGGGGAGAGTCAGCCAACCTGTTGGAAACCATACTCCAGCAATGGGATGGGGTCAGGGGAAGGGGCAGGGTCAGGGGAAGGGGCAGAGTTAGGCTACCCTACCAGTAAGCGTGTCTGCACCAGCAGTGGGCTGGGTGCGAGGGTGCCTACCTGTTGGAGTGCGTGCACACGAGCACGCGCGTTCCCTCCTGCTGAGCTATCTGTTTGATGGCCTGCGCGAGCGTGAACGTCTTGCCCGTGCCAAACGGCCCGACGAGCAGGATCGGCGGCAGCTTGTGGTTGATCGCCGTCGTCATGGCGACGATCGCCTCCTTCTGCTTCGCGTTGAGCCGGCTGTCAAGTTTATCACTCCACTGCCTGGAAGACGACGGAAAAAACACGAGAGCAGCGATTACAACGCGAGAAAAACACGAGAGCAGCGATTACGACGCGAGAAAACACGAGAGCAGCCGATACGACGCGAGAAAACATGAGCGCAGCCGTTATGACGCGAGAAAACACGAGAGCAACCGTAGCGACACGGGACGCGAGAGCGAATGTCGGGATGCGAGACACAAGAACAGCTGTTGCGGCACAGCGCGTGTGGACGGCAGCTGCACTACATACAATCGCGTGTAATCTCCGCACGAATCGTCACAAAACGCAAAACTAGAGCACACGCCTCGCGTTCGCATAACCGCGCACGCAAACGCGTCGAGAACGCGAGCATTTTTCTAACGTAGCTTACAAAGCGCTCGACAAAAAAACCATCCAAGCAATTACCGCCGAGGCATTGACCGTGTGCTGCTGCGCGGCACACACGGAACCACGAAGGGGAGGTGTCCCGGTTTCACGCCGAAAGTCGGAACATTATAACACGCTCGCAAACAGCGGAACATGCTGGAATGTTCGCAAACGACGAAAGGTGCCGAAACGTTCGCAAACATCGGAACGTGTGCGAACAGCGGAACACGCCGGAATGTTCATGAATGGCTGAACATGCCGAAGTGTTAGCCGGAACACACCGGAATGTTCGCGAACAGCGTGAAACAGCACGGTCGCATGAGCGCGTGCCCGACACCATCCGGGGGCGGGAGGCTGCGGGATCGGGCGGGGGTGGCATGCGTTTAGTAGGGCGGGGGCATGCGGGCGGCGGCGGCGGGGGAGGCGAGCGCGCGCGCGACTGAGCGTGTGTGAACAACGGTGTGAGTGAAACAGCGAGGAACACGCTCTTACTCTGCGGGGATCACAGCAACCTTGGACCCTCTCCTGCTTCGCGCTTTCTTCTCACAGTACCTAGACACGGGAAGGTGCACACGTCATCATACATGACCGAGACGAGTCGATCCGTAGAACCACAGACAAAAAAAGGGGGGTCGAGACACAAGATCGTCACAAAGAGGAGGATGTAGGTCAACGCGTGCGTAGGTGAACAACGCGTGCGTAGGTGAACAACGCGTGCGTAGGTGAATGGGAGAGAACATGTGATGGCATCCAGGAAACACAATGTATCCTCAAACACTTACTCGAATTGCACTCGGGGGAAAATAAGGATAGATACACCTGGACGGTACCCAGGAAATCACGGACGGCGTCCGGCGAATAAATACGCTGCAGCCGCACATGGACGGTGTCCACCTCTCAGCCCACACACTTACTTGGACGGCGTCCAGGGAATGCTCGGCAGGCTGCGCAGGTCAGGGAACACCATGTTCATGTCCGGCAGCTTATCGACGGCGTGGTGCATCTCACACAGCGGCAGCCGGTTGAGCGAAAACTGCACCTCCGCGAGCAGGTCCGTGTCTGCGCGCAAGCCGAGCTCAGTGACGGCGTGCGGAGGCTGCCGCAGGAAGATGAAGCTCTTGCCCTTGTCTTCGACCTTCACCTCGTACACCTGTACGCAGTGTGGAGGAGAGGGAAGCGTGCGAGGTGGTTACTACAGATGTGCAGTTATAGCAGCATTATCAGTGTTGTATGCAGAGTGTCACCTCGTACGCCTGTACGCAGTGTGGAGGAGAGGGAAGCGTGAGAGGTGGTTACTACAGATGTGTAGTTACAGCAGCATTATCAGTGTTGTATGCAGAGTGTCACCTCGTACGCCTGTACGCAGTGTGGAGGAGAGGGAAGCGTGAGAGGTGGTTACTACAGATGTGTAGTTACAGCAGCATTATCAGTGTTGTATGCAGAGTGTCAAACTCGTACCCTGTACGCCAGGTGGAGGAGAGGGAAGCGTGAGAGGTGGTTACTGACAGAGTGTAGTACAGCAGCATATCTAGTGTTGTAATGCGAGTGTCACCTCTCATAGCCTGCATGCAGAGGAGAGAAGTGAGGAGGATGTTTACAAACGATGTGGGGCGATGTGAGCACCACACAGAGTACCAGCTCTTATATACACGGGTAGCACCGTCATGCACCCACCCCCGCCCCCCGCACCCCTCCAACACCTTCTCCGCACCACTATCCAAACCGCTTCCTCAGTCACCATACCCTATGCCCCAGACGACCCAAAGCTTCCCGCCCTCGCCCTCCAAACGCTTCACCGGCACCACAACCCTCCCCCGTACCCAGCAAACCTTCCCGTAGCAGCCCCCAAACCTCCCCGCCAACATCCGGCATAATCTCCCCCGCACCCCAAAACTTCTCCCAGAACCAAACCTTCCCCAGAACCGCAAACCTTCCGCCAGCAGCCATACCCTCCCCCCCCCCGGACCCCAAACGCTCCCCCGAGCCGCCCCCCAACCTTTCCCCCAGGCACGACAACCCTCCCCCCCCCCCAGCCACCCCCAAGACTCCTCCCCCGGCCCCAAACCTTCCCCTGGCACCACAACCCTCCCCGGACCTCACAAAACCTTCCCCGCCGCCCCGAAACCTTCCCCGGTCACCCAAACTCCCGCACCCCCAACCTCCTCCAGCTCTCCAAACTTCTCTGACACCAACCCTCGCTCCCCAGCACGCCCAAACCGTTCCCCGCACCACAACCCTCCCGCAGCACCCCACACTTCCTCCGGCACCGCCAACCTTCCCCTCTCCGGACCCAAAGCCTTCTCCCGGCACCAAACCTTCTCCCCGCACCGCCCCCAAACCTTTCGCCTGCCCTACACCCTAAATCTTCCCCGCAGTACTCTCCAAAATCCCCCCCCCCGCGACCGGGTCCGGCCGGCCCAAACGCCACCAGGCCCTCCGCGCCGCAGCCACCGTGCGGGATAGAGCGTCGTCCACCCTCTGGTGTTTATGCCTTGGGCTGCCGCGGGCTGGAGGCGCCGCACACGAGCCGTCTGTCACGGTTGTTCGAGCAAGCAGGCGGCGCGCGGTCCGCCCGTTCCTCCGAGATCTCACGATGAGCTCATTGCGACGAACAACTCCGCTCTCCCTCGCGCGTACTTCGCCGTCGCAAGGTCGATCGGCATCAGCAGGTAGCGTTAACTGATCTGCAGCTTCGCGATCACGTGCTCCTCGCATGCATGCCCATTCACACTGCCAGCACTGAAGATCAGTACAGCCCACATCAAATTCTCGCCCACCCGACAATACCGACATTATACAATCATTCACCACAACACTAACCATAACCTATACATATACAACCTTAAGTCCGAGACTTCTGACATTATAAAGGTTACATGGCGGGCCATACTTTGACAATCCAAGATGGCCGCTCCCCTATCTTCTGAAGTGGACTCCTCTCTCAAACACGTTCTAAACCTTAGGCCGGGAATAGTATATTGGAAACAGTGGTGGCTTTATCCGGATGCTCCCCATCTTGTGTTGTAGCCCACCTACTATTTTGATTTGTGAACCGCCGAGCTTCCACACACCACGTGCATACCCCATCTCGGCAGAGTCGGCGTAAATTGTAGGAGGAACGTTCTAATATCTGCGTTCCACCTGGCAAGCTGCATAACCCTGGGCGCCATCCCTCAATGTATAAAAGTCGTCGCATGCGTGTCGTGTAAGTTGTTATTGAGTCAGTTGCCGTTCTCCCATCACAGACTGGCACCACAAACTCTCGCAAAGCCTGCCAGCCCAACAGAAACCGCACCAAAACGTGACACACAACAACAACGAACGACACACACATTATCGCTCAGCGCCAACAACAACAACACCCAACAACAACAACCAAGACAACATAAGAAACACCTAAGCCATGCCACACAATTCTTGCATGAATCTCGAAAAGAACAAAACTACAACAAAATGCGCTCGAATAATAAACAATAATTCATAGAGAGTGACTATACACAGGACAACACTTCACATGTTGTAATATGGATGGAAGCATTTCTGTTCGTACCTGTGGTGCAGGTAGAAGAACAAGAATACCCTGGTCCTGCTCAGCTCAGCTGTTACTCGTCTTCGAGAGGGCACAATGGTCCATAGACTGCTCTCACTCGCTTGCTCTCCACAGCACTACCGGTCTTCTCTGCAACGCACCGCAACAGTGTTCATACATCAATGCTACATATCCGGCTATCATTGGAGTCATATAGTATGTTATTCGCCGTTACGCTTGGCTTGTACACTTAGCGGACCTTACCTTGGCTTGTACGCGTGTACGACCTTTACCTTGGCTGTCATCACGTGTAAGCGACCTTACTGGCTTGTACGTGTGCAGGCGGACCTTTATCTGCGGTACGGGTTCGCGCCCTTACCTTGGCTTCGTACGTGTGTATCGGCGCCCCTCACTGGCTTGTACGTCGCTGGTAGCGGACCTATCTTTGCTTGTTACGAGTGTGTGGTGCCGCGACGCTACCGTTTGCTCGTCACGTGTCAGCGGAACCTTTATCTTGGCTGTACTGTGTCGCGGCCTTACCTTGGCTTGTACGTGTGTAGCGGACGCTTACCTGTTCTTGTACGTGTGTATCGCGGCCTTACCTTTGGGCTGGTACGGCGTTGTCAAGCGTGACTTATCTATGGCTTGTACGTGGCGTAGCGGACGCTACCCCTGCTGTACGTGTGTATCGGGCCTTCCATGGCTGTAATTGTGTACGGCCTTACCTGGCCTTGTACGCGTGTAGCAGAACCCTACTTTGGCTTGTACGTTAAGAGGACCTTACCCTTGGCTTGTACATGGTACAGGACGCTACCTTGGCTTGTACATCGTGTAGCAGACGCTACCTTGTCCTGTACGTGTGTATCGGGCCGTACTTGCTTGTAAGCGCGTGTAGCGGACCTTATCTTGGCCTGTTACGGGTCGGCGGACCTTACTGGCTTGTACGGTGTATCGGGCCTTAACCTTGCTTGTATGTGCTGATATCGGCCTGTACCTTGGCTGTACGCGTGTAGCGGACCTTACCCCTTGCTGTCCGATCGTTATTCGACCTTACCTGGCTGTACATGTGTACGGACCTTACTTAGCTTGACGTGTGTCATACGGGCCTTACCTTGGCTTGCTGGAGCTTATCTATGTCAGCTACGGGTACGACGTCGACGCACAGCCGCTGCAGCAGCACGGGCTCCGAGCCGACGTCAAACACGATCGACTGCCGAAACGTTGCCGAAGACTGTCCTCTGAGCCACCTGCTCGACGAAATCACGCGCCTCGCAAATATCGCAAAACGAAGCACCCGGAATACGTACGTATCTTCGACCACGAAGGCGGCATGTCAACACAGCTGTAACCGACGGCGCATTGCCAGGCTATAAAATTTTAATGCGGATCAGATATCGGTGTGCAGGTTACAATTTCGCACAGCCGGGTACTAGGGGTTAATGTGATTCACTAGCAACAGGAGTGCTCACGGGCGACATCCGAAGTAAAATGAAATCTCAAAGAGAGAGAGAGAGAGAGAGAGAGAGAGAGAATGAGAGAGAGAGAGAGAGAGAGAGAGAGATGAGAGAGAGAGAGGAGAGAAGAAGAGAGAGAGGAGAGAGAGAGAGAGATGAGAGAGAGAGAGAGAGAGAGCGAGAGAGAGAAGACGAGAGACGCGAGCAGAGAGAGAGAGAGAGAGAGAGCGAGAGCGAGAGCGCCCCCTCGTCACACACCTCACTCCTTCATGCGACGCTGTACTCCCCCACCCCGTCCGCCTGCACCTCACGCTTCACCTGTGCAGTAAGCTGTACTCCCCACCTCGTTCCGCACACCCACCTTCTGCGTAGCTGTCTCTCCTCCACCCTCCGCCCCATAGCACTCGACGCTTCATGCGGTAGCTGTACTCCCCCACCCTCGTTCCCAGCACCCACCCTTCCATGCGATATGCTGTACTCGCCTCAGCCTCTTCCGCACCCCCTTCACACGTAACTGCACTCCCTCCACCCCTCGTCCCTGCACCCACCTCACACGGTAGCTGTACTCTCCACCCTCGTCCTAGCACCCCTCACCTTCGTGCACGCTAAAGCTGTACTCCCCACCCTCGTCTCAGCCACCCACCTTCACGCGATAGCGTACTCCCACCCTCTGTTCCAGCACCACCTTTCACCGAGCGGTAAGCGTAACTCCCCCACCCCTTTCCGCGTTCCTGCCAGCAGTGTTTGATGTTACTTCCTGACACACGGGCTCCAGTCGTAGTTACGGCCACGATTTCTTCGGGCCGCTGATTGATGCTGGAATGTAGAATTGCTCCGATGTACGTCGTGACAGAGCAAAGCGTCCCACCCTTCGTCTGCAGACATACAACGTCGTGATAGAATAAGGGGACTGGCATCGACAGGTCAGGGGTGGGCGAATGAATACAGAGGGCTGACCGATAATTAGACGCCAGCTTTCGCTTTTTTCACAATCTAGAGGAACGGAGAAAAACAGCCAGACTGCAACACAACTGCAACCCCGCAACACAAACAGCAGCAGCAAACACAACGCAACTGCCACGCAACACAAACACCGCACCGAACACAAACTGCAACACCGCACACCGAACAGCCAGTTCACCGCAACACACACTGCAACACCGCAACAGCCGCAACACAAACTCGTCAGCACCGCAACACAAACAGCACACCGCACACAACAGCAGCACCGCAACACAACTGCAACACTGCAACACCGCAGACACAGAACGCAGAACCGGCAACACAAAGCAGCAACACCGCAACACAAACCGCAGCAACCGGCAACATCAAACTGCAACAGTCCGCAACACAAACTGCAGCCACCGCAATAACAACAGCACAGCAAACACACACAGCAGCAAACCGCAATACAAACTCAGCACTCGCAACCAAACGCAACACCGCAACGACAAACTGGCCGGTCACCGCAACACAACTGCAACCACCGCAACACAAAGCTGCAACACCGCAAGCACAAACAGCAACACCGTCAACACACCCAGCAACCAGCGCAACAAAACTGGCAAGCACCGCAAACAAACACAACACAATCTCCGCAAAACCACAACACGCAGGCACGCAACATCAAACGTAACGCCGATCACAATAGTGAGACAATGCAGAAGGGAGGTAAGGTAACGCTTACACAAGGAGAGACGAACAAGAGCGGGGAACCACAGAACCCGCGCCCGCATCATGCCACGTTCCGTACCTTGCTCGTGGACGGTGAACAGCCACTGGTCGTGCATCGCTTCGTGCCACGGTACGTCCAGGTCGCCGCTTGGCGTGCACGCGCACACCGAGTCGATGCTCTCTATCGCCATGCACACCTTGTCGGCACCGGCGCCTGCACACCACTTCCTCGCAGTAGTGGCTCCATGTAGCTTAAGAACCTACAACTAAAACAAACGTACAGCTGCTCGCGCCTCCTCTGACCCGCCCACCTCAACACGTCTCACTAAAACAAACTCGGTGCCGAGGTGTATCTTATCCGCACATCGCCACACGGCGACGATATATGTATCAACAAAAATGAAAGTGTCAATGACACTATAGCTCACCTTGGGTGGAAGAGAGGAGATGATATTAAAATTGTAAGTGTTTTCGTTTTACAGGACGAAACCACTAATGTGATCAACTGTCCTTACTCGCCCTTTTATACTAATAAGAAATTTCACTGTCTGTTCAGGGTTACTCTGAGCGAATAAAATGATTTCAGTCTGAAAGTCTGAAATCTGGGCGGAGTGGTGGACGCCTAATGATCGCCATTTTGGTTTCGATCATTCGCGCAAATAAAAGCGAATAAACAGTTCATGAAATTACTGTATACGAAGAATCTAACACAGACGTAGGTATGCCTGCATTAGCAGATAGTAGGTTAGGTAGGTAGGTAGGTAGGTAGGTAGGCTAGTAGGGTAGGTAGTAGGTAGGTAGGTAGGTAGGTAGTAGGTAGGTAGGTAGTAGGTAAGGTAAGTAGGTAGTAGGTAAATTAACAAAACGACATGAATGCTAGATGACTCATTTCATTTTTGCCAACAAACAGTGGCTGCTCAAAGTAGGCTCGGACTGCATGAACCCCATCCGAAAATAGCGCGCGTGATCAACATCTCTCCTATAGAGTTAACCAAAGTCAACTGTCTGCATCTCGGAAACGATGGTAGGCTCCAACGATCCTTGCGCGTCACCTTGAGTCGACCGTAGGCTAGACATGAATGCATAGTGAATACTGCCTAAAATCTACCTAATTGCATGATTTTAGAAAATCAACCCCTGTGATATGTTTGGGCCAGTCCTTATTCATTCACAGCCAAAATGAGCAAATCCCGTTGATACCTGACTGACTATGCCACTTTCCCATTTTTGCGCCATAAATAGTGGCGGGCCTCGAAAGTAGGTCGACTGCATGCTCCAAATGAGACTTCAAATCCCTCCCATAGGAGTAACATACTATATGCAATTGACAACATGTGGTAAAACGGTCTTGAGTATTGGTGACCGGTCAGGCAGACACTGAAATCATAGTGCAAACTGCCAAATATCTTACCTAAGTTTGGCATAATTTTTAGAATATCAAAACCCTGTGATATTTGGGGCGAGTCCTTATCATTCACAGACCAAAAATGAGGCAAAATCCGCTTGACCCTGACTGTACTTAATGGCATTTCATTTTTGCCAAAAAGTGGGCGCTGGCTCGAAAGTAGGTCAACTGCTGCTCCAAAAAGACGTTCACCATCTCTCCCATAGGAGTAACAACTGTACTGCTAATTTGAAACATGTGGGTCAAACGGTCTCACGCGTAGCCAAATGTTGACGACGGACGGACGGACGTATGACGGACGACACCCCATGGCAATAGCTCTTCTTGACGATGTCAATGTGAGCTAAAAATAATCCCACGATGCGGTGCGTATAACAATAATTAGTCCACTGTAAGAAACCAATGATGATATTTACTGATGAATTTCTCAGAATATACATCGTTGCTGCCACGCACAAATGCATACTTGCATACATGCATGCACGTGAATTGACACACCTACACACGCACGCACGCATACGCACATCCGCTCACACACACACGCACGCATGCACGCACGCGCACAAACACGCACACACACACACACACACACACACACACACACACACACACACATACAAACTTACACACGCACGCACACACGCACGCACCAGTTGCCCTGCAGCTGACGGTCCTTCGCTCCCTGCATCTTCATCGTCCTGTACTCGAAGCGTTCCTTCCACTCATCCAGCTCCTCCTCACTGTGGGCATCGCAGCACGCCTCACCCAGCCGACAGTTGCCTCCGCTCATAAACCTGATGACGAGTGTAATTAACGACAGTCATTAACGATTGGCACACGATGCAAGCTGACGGGTGCCTCCTTTCATAAACTCGTTAAGGCAAGAATCACTAATGAGTCACAATTGATAAAAAAATGCCCCGTTTGTCACCTCCATCACCACCAGCGATTGTGCATTGCAGGAAAATTCCGTATATTTTTTAATGGAATATGGTTGTCATTATTTTTGCTCCAAATGATTTAAAACGTATGCACATCTTAGAGGTATTACATGGAACATGTTTTTTGCTTCAAAATGCTTATATAGCTTAGTACATGTAGTAACCTCTGCGCATCTAAGACATGTCATGTGGAATATTAATGTGTTTTTTTTGCTCCAAATGGTATATATATTTAGTCACCTATGTAAATCTGAGTCACAGAGCACACATATGCTATAGGTTTATCTGAAACAACACAAACCTACTATGAGTATGTCTGACATGACACAAACATATTATACGTACGTCTCACACAACACAAACATGCTATACGTACGTCTGACACAACACAAACTGGGTGCTGCAAAGGCCACGAGGTGGAGGTCTGTGCTTCCAGTCACGACCCTCGTCTGACAAGATGAGAGCCTGGTGACTGTCGCTGCGGCAATGCGTCTCCAGCTCAGCCTTGCTCTTATACGTCACCTTGCAGTAGACACAGTGCAGACTGGAGGAATCGTGCCTCTTCCGCCCTGTAATCGAGTGACAGAAACGGAAAGATTTTCACCATTGGTCCATGTCGATCAGTAACACCCTTACGCAGGGCTAGAAGATCGCATTTGTGACCCGCTCCAGCATAATACGGACTAAGTCGCAAGTCATTGTTTTGAGTAATGAGCACGCACACATGTCAGGGGAAAAAATACACGGGGGCGGCGGGCGATTTCGCCCCCGAAATGCCAAAAAGAGCCCCCGAAAATCCCCCCCCCGGCCGCCCAACAGCCCACCAGCCTCCCCACACCTGCGGGATAGAGCCTCACCTTGTTATCCTTGGGCTTGCCGTCAGGGCTGAGCGGCGCTAGCACGACTGTCTGCACGTTGTTGAGCAGCAGCCGGCCCGCGGCCGTGTCCTCCGAGATCTCAGCGATGAGCTTCATGCGAGCGAACAACTCGCCTCCCTGCGCGTACTTCGCCGTCGATACGGTCGACGGCATCAGCAGGTAGCGGTTAATGATCTGCAGCTTCGTCGTCACGTTGTACCTGCGCATGCGCACACACACGCACGCACGCACTGAAGATCAGTACTTACACAAATTTCCACGACATACGTACATTATACACATTCACCACAACACTAACCATAACCCTAACCATATAAATAACCTTAAGCCGAGATATTGACATTTATAGGTTTTTACATGGCGGCCATCTTGGAATCCAAGATGGCCGCCTCCCTCTATCTTGCTGAAGTGGCTCCTATCAAAAATTTAAACCTTAGGCACTGGATAGTATATGGAAAAAGTTTGGTGCTTTTATCCGGAATGTCCCCATCATTTTGTTTAGCCACCTGACTATTGGTATTTGTAACGAGTTTGCCACACACACTGTGCATACCTTTCGATGAGAAGTCGGGTAAATTGTAGTAGGAACATGGCTAATATCTAGCGTTCTCACCTGGCAATGCTGCTATACTGGGCCATCTCCTCAATGTATAATAAGTCGTGCATGCGTGTCGTGTAGTTGTTTTTGGTCAGTGCCTTCTCCATCACAGACTGTGTCACCACAAACTTGGAAGCCTGCAGCAACAGCAGCACCAAAATGTGACACACAACAACAACAACAACAACAACAACAACAACAACAACAACAACAAGAATAAGAAAACTACCAAGATGCAACAATTGTTCGCATTGAATTCGAAAAGAATAAAAACAACAACAAAATGGCCTCGAAAATAAACAAAAAGTTCATAGGAGAGTGACTATACCAGGATCAACATTTCACATGTCGTAATAGGATGGAAGCATGTCGTACCTGTGGTGCAGGGTAGAAGGACAGAATACCCTGGTCCTGCTCAGTCAGCGTTACTGTCTTCGAGTAGGGCACAATGGTCATAGTACTGCTCTCCCATCGCTTGCTCTCACACACTACCGTCTCCTGAAACGCACAACAGTGTTCATACATAAGCTACATATCCGGCTATCATTGTAGTCATATATATGTTATTCCGTTTACCTTGGCTTGTACACGTGTAGCGGACCTTACCTTGGCTTGTACGCGTGTAGCGGACCTTACCTTGGCTTGTACGCGTGTAGCGGACCTTACCTTGGCTTGTACGTGTGTATCGGGCCTTACCTTGGCTTGTACGCTTCCCCCCAGGGTTCACCGGAAACCGTCCCCAGCACCACACTTATCCCGGCACCCCAACCTTCCCCCGAGTTCTCAAACTTCTCGCCGGACACCCCAAACCTTCCCGCGACCCCCAGACCGTTAGTTCCCTGCCAACGAGCCCTAATCTTTCCGCCGACTGACACTCGCGAAAATCCCCCCACCCCACCACCCGGCCGCCAACAGGCCCCACCAGCGACTCGGGCCGCACACACTGGGAATAGTAGAGCGTTTCACCAGTTGTTATGACCGGAGCCCCGGCGTCTTGGCGCCACTGCCCCGTCGGGGCCTGAGGGACCTGGCGAGGCGCGCAGACGACGACACCCAGAACGGTCCGCCCGTCGGGCGAGAGGTAGGCTCAACCGTGTTGGTGTGGAAGGCAGATAGGAAGCAGGCCCGCGGGGAGCCCGCGGCCGGACAGGCGTGGTCCGCCGCATCCCGGAATTCACAGATGAGCGTTCAATCGCGGAGACGCGATAACAACTCGCGCTGCCGACCTGGACGCCCGCCTAAGCGCGGGTGACTTCGCCGTCGCTGACCGGTCGACGGAACGGCGAATGCGTAGCAGGTAGCGGGTTAATGAGTCTGCCAGCTTCGTCGGACACGTTGTAACACTGGAGCATGCTGGCACACCACGCAACAGACACGGACCTCGTGTGAATAGCAGAGCGGGGAGGGGTTATAGTATGGCGGGTAGGTAGGGGCACACACAGCGGAAGACAGGCAGGCAGCAAGAGGGGGCCGTATGCGGAGATCAGTAAGACGGTCAGAAATTTCGCACGACGAGCCGGCTTAAGTACATTATACACATTCAGCACACAACAACTAATCATAACACTAGACCATATAAATACCTTAACACAGATAGTTGATATTATGAGGTTTTACATGGCGGCCATACGCTTGAAATCCAAGATGCGCCTCCTCTAGTCTTTGCTGAGTGGCTCCTATCATAACATTTAAACCTTAGGGCACTGGATAGTACTGAGGAAAAAGTTTGTGGCTTCTATCCGATGTCCCCCATCATTTGTTTAGGGAGCGCCACTCGACTAACTGGTATTTTGTAAGAGTTTGCCACAAGTCTAGGAACTGTGCATACATTCGATGAGAAGTCGGGATAAGATTGTAGTGAGGCACGGGCTAATATCTAGCGTTCTCACTTGGCAAATCGCTGCTATACGGGGCCATCTCTCAATGTAAATACAGTCTGGGCATCGCCGGGTTAGGGGTGAAGGTTTGTTCTTGGTCAGCGTGCCACTATCGTGTACGACATCGCACGAGGAGTCTAGGGCCTGGGTCGAGCGACGAAAACTTGAGGGAACAGGCGCTCAAGGCGAGGCCAACGGCAGCAGCGCAGACATAGTGGACAGAGACAACAACACAAACAGACAAACAACCAAGACAGGAGACGATAGAACAAGACGAAACCAGGCCGGCGCAGGACACCGGAGAGCCGCCGCACGAAGACGCAGGCGCAGGAAGCCAACAACAGCAACAATAAGAGAATACAAGATGCCAAATTGTCTTGGCATTGAAGTTGCCGAAAGGAACAAAACAACCAACAAAGATGGCTCGGAAACATAAACATAACAGTTTATAGGAGAGTGCACTATGACAGGATCAACATTTCACATGTTGATAAGTCATGAGGGGGAGGAGATGGTAGCCTGTCGTACCTGTGGTGCAGGGTAGAAGAGGAACAAGAAATACCTGGTCCTGCTGCAGTCAGCGTTACTGTCTTCGAGTAGGCGGACAATGGTCATAGAGTATGCTCTCGCGCCCATCCGCTTGCTCTCGGACACACAGCCGGTCTCCTGACAAGGCACAACAGTGTTCATACATAAGCTACATATCCGGCTATCATTGTAGTCATTATATCGTTATTCCGTTTACCTTAGGCCTTGTACACCCAGTGTACGGACCTTACCATTGGCGGTTGTCACGTAGTGTAGGCGGGACAACGTGCTATTGCCTTTGTACACGTGGTAGCGGACCATCTGACTTGGTTGTACGTGTGCAGCGACCTTATGCTTGAGTTGTAAGCGTTGTCGCGCGGACCTTACCTTGCGCTTGTAACGTGTGTATCGGGCCATTACCATTGGCTTGTACGTGTGGTCAGGCGGCCGCCTTATCTTGGCCTTGTCGTCGTGTCGGAGCGGACCTTACCAGACGGCGTTGGCTTGTACGTCGTGAGGCCGGACGTCTTATCTTGGCTTGTAAGTGCTGGTCGCGGACGATTACCCTTGGCTTGTACTGTGCTAAGCGGACTTACATTGTCTTGTACGTGTGGTATCGGGCCTTATTCGGCTTGTACGTGTAGCGGACCTTAAATCTTGGGCTTGTACGTGTGTAGGCGGCACCTTACCGTTTGGCTTGTACGTGTGTATGCGGGCCTTACCGTTGCTTGTATGTGTGTATCGGCGCCTTACTGCTTGTAGCGTGTAGCAGACCTTACCTGGACTAAGTACGATAGACAGTACGAGACCTTACCATTGGCTGTACATGTGTAGCGGACCTTACCTTGTGCTTGTAGCATCTGTAGCAGACCTTACGATGTCATTTGTATGCGTTGTGTATGGGGCCTTAACCTTGGCATTGATACGCGTGTAGCGGAGGTTATCTGGCTTGTAGAGTGCTGTAGCGGCACCTTACTTGGCTTGTACGTGTGTATCCGGCCCTTACTGGCTGTATTTGTGTAATCTGGACCTTACTTGGTTGTATCGCGTGTAGCGGACCTTACCTTGGCTTTACGTTGTGTAGACGGGACCTTACCGTTGGTTGTACAGTGTTGTGCGGACCTTACCTTGGGCTGTACGTGTTGTATCGGGCCTTCACTTGCTTGGCTTGGAGCTTCTCTATGTCAGCTACGGCGTACGTACGTCGACGCACAGGCCGCTGCAGCAGCACGGCTCGTCCGAGGCCGACGTCAACAACGATCGACTATGCCGAAACGTGCGAAGAGTGTTGCCGTCTTGAAGCCAAGCGCTGCTCGGACGAAATCAAGCGCGCACGCACAATAGCAAACGTAACACGCGTGAACTACGGTAACGTTGACGTGAAACGAAGGCAGGCTATAGTCCAACAACAGGCTGTAACGGACTGGGCGATGCCAGGCTAAAAAGTTTAATGCGTGGCGATCAGATATCGTGTTGCAGGGTTAAATTATTCGGCACAGCGGGTACATAGGGTATGTGATGTCATATAGCACCAGGCAGGAGATGCTCATCGACACCCGAATGTAAATGAAATCTCAAAGAGAGAGAGAGAGAGAGAGAGAGAGAGAGAGAGAGAGAGAGAGAGAGCGAGAGAGCAGAGAGAGAGAGAGAGGACGAGAGTCAGATAAGGAGACGAACGAGCAGAGAGAGCAGAGAACGAGGAGACCGCAGAGAGAGAGCAGCAGGGAGAGAGAGAGAGAGAGAGAGAGAGAAGAGGAGAAGGAGCAGAGCAAGCGAGCGAGAGAGAAGCGGACCGAGGCGAGAGCTGACCACCGGTCGTCCCTCCCGCGCGTAGCACCGCAGCCACTTCATCGGTAGCTGTAGCTCGGCCCACTCCGCTCGTTCCCAGCACACACTGTCATGCAGTAGCTTACTACACACCCAGTACCGTTACCGAGCACACAGCCAGCCTTCTGCGGTCAGCTGATAATACCACCCACCGGATTCGACCGCTCGTCCCAGCAACGCGCGCTCACTGGGTAGCTTGTAATCCCCACCCTCGTTCTCCGCAGCACGCGGGTCACCACTTCATGCGATAGGCTGTACTCCCACCCTCGTTCCCAAGACACCCACCTTCACAACGGTACGACTGCGACTGTCCCCCGACCGTCGTTCCTAGCACCACCGATTCAACGGTACGCGGTACTCCCCCACACCTCGGTCGCAGCACGAGCCACCCTTCGACGGTAGCTGTACTCCCCACCATCGTTCCCACGAGCACCCACCTTCATGGCGATAGCCTGTATGCTCCCATCACCCGAGCCCTCGTTCGCCTTAGCACCCACCTCCATGCGGTACCACGCTGTAAGCGCCGCCAGCCCCTCTGAGCTTCCTGGGCCAGCAGTGTTGGGATGCTACTTCCTGACAACCACGCCCCGGGCCCCGGGCCCAGCTTGTAGTTACGCACCGCATGGATTTCTTCGGCGCCGGCCCTGTTGCCGCGATGCTCCGGGCCAATGACATAGAAGTGCAGGTCCGATGTAGCAGTCGTTGGCAGCAGAGGAGAAGCCGTGTCCAGGCACCGGTTCGGGTCTGCCAGACATACACTACGTGTGTACACTGACACTAGGGACTGGTGCGATCCGACAGCCAGGGGTGGGGCGATGAATACCAGAGCGCTGACCGATAACTCTAGACGGCACAACACGCTTTCTTATCTCAGAGCAATCTAGAGGAACGAGGAAACAGGCAGCACTGCAACCATCAAACTGCAACAGCACCGGACCCAAGCACACAAAAAAAGCACAACACAGACGAACACACAGAACAGGGACAAACACAAAAAAAAAAAAAAAAAGAAACAAAAACACAAAAAATAGAAAAAACCCAAAAAGAGACACCGCAACACGCAAACTGCAACAAGTAAAAAAACAAAAGAAAACAAAAAAAAAAAAAAAGAAGAAAAGGCACGGACACAACTGCAACAGAAAAAAAAAAACAAAAACAAAAAGAGGCCCGGCAAAAGCACCTGCAACAAACTGGCAGAACCGCACAAGCAACAGCACAAAAGAAAGCAGCGCAACAAAAAAAAATGAAAAACAGCACACCGCAACACAAACTGCAACACCGCAACACAAACTGCAACACCGCAACACAAACAGCAGCACCGCAACACAAACTGCAACACCGCAACACAAACTGCAGCAGACCGATACAAACAGGTCAGCACCGCAACAGCAACAGCAGGCACCGAATACAACAGCAGCCCGCAACAAACTCGCAACACGGCAACCAAACTGCAGCACCGCAACAACTGCAAGCACGCGCAATCACAAACTGGCAACAGCCGCAACACAAACAGCACACGCGCAACACAAACAGCAACAGCCGAACACAAACTGCAACAACACGCAACACAAACAGCAATCACGCAACCAAACAGACAGCACCGCAACACAAACTGTAAACGGAACAAGTGAGAAATGCAGAAGGGAGGTAAGGTAACCTTACACAGGTAGGAGAGACCCCAAGAGCGGAGGAACAACAGACAGCCCGCGTTCATGACATACAACAACAGACCACGCTTACAAACCACAACAAATAATTAGACATAGATAGGACACGAGATACGAACGAGCCACTGGTGGTGGGTTTTTGCATGCGCTTGGTCGCAACGGTTACTGGCACAGGTCGCAGTGGCGTGCACGCGCACAAGCGCGGTCGATCTTCTCCGCCATCACCTTGTCGTGGTACCGGCGGCCCTGCACCCACGTTCTCCAGTAGCTGCTCCATGTAGCTTTAAGATACCAACAACATAACAACGTTACAGCTGTCCGACTCTCTGATGTCACATCCAGAGCCCACCTCTCAACACCCGCACATCGCCACACGGCGACGATATATGTATCAACACAAATGAGAAGTGTCGATGACACTATACGCTGGCACGGAGTTGGGTGTGATTGAGAAGAGGGAGAGTGTATTTAAAATTTGGTAGAGCTGTTTCGTTTACGACGAAACCGCAGAAATGTGATCAAAATGTCTTCACTCCCTACCTTTTATACTATAGAAATTTCAACTGTTTCTTGTTTCAAGTGTTAGTTCTGATGGCGGAAAATCAATGTTTACAGATCTGTAAAAGTCTGAAATCGTGAGAAGAGATGGTGCTAACGCCTAAATGATCTGCCATTTTGGTTTTGCGATGCATGCGCGAACAATAACAAGCAATAAACTCATTCCAGGTGCAAATTACATTGTAAGCGAATGAACTCTAAAAACCCACATATTACAGCGTAGGTATCCGATTAGGCAAGATGGTAGGCAGGTAGGTAGGTAGGTAAGGTAGGGTAGCTAGGTAGGTAGGTAGGTAGGTACGTGGAGGGGTCACAGGGCTAGGTAGGGTAGTACGGTAGGTGGTGAGGTTAGGTAGGCTAGGTAAGTAGGTCAGGTAGGTTAAATTTAAGCAAATCGAATGAATCTAGATGACGCATTTTTTCCATTTTTCCAAAAAGTGGCGTGGCTCGAAAGTAGTCGACTGGCATGCTCCAAAAGGGCGTTTCAAATCTCTCCTAAGGAGTAACAAGTGTCAATGTATGCAATTTGAAAGCATGTGGGCTCAAAACGAATCTTCGAGTTATTGTGACGGCGTAGCAGACATATGAAAATGCATAGTAAACTGCCAAAATCTACGCTAATTTTGCATGATTTTTAAGAAACTATCAAAAGCCCCTGTGATATGTTTGGGGCCAGTCCTTATTCATGTCACGGGAGAGCAAAGATGAGCAAAAGTCCGTTACTGAAGTGGAGTACATGTGTGGGGAGATTTTGCAAGAGTGGGGCGTGGCTCGAGAAGTAGGGTCGAGACTGGCAATGCTCCAGCGCAAAATAGGACGTTAAATCCCTCCCATAGGAGTAACAACTATATGCAATTTGAAACATGTGGTAACGGTTCTTGAGTTTTGGTGAGCGCGTAGCAGACACTGAAATGCATAGCTGAAACGCCAAAAATTAGCCTAATTTGCATAATTTTTAAGAGATATCAAAACCTGTGATATGTGTTTCTGGGGCGCGAGTCCTTATTCATTCAGCGAGACACAAAAATGAGCAAAATGCCGTTGAAGCCTGAACTGGACTTATGGGCATTTCCATTTTTGCCAAAAAGTGGGCGTGGCTCGAAAGTCAGCGTCAACTGGCGTGCTCGCAAAATAGGAAGCGTTGCCATGCTCTCCCATAGGAGTAACACTGTAATGCCAATTGAAGCATGTGGGTCAAACGGTTCTCAAGGCGTTAGCCATGTTGACTGCGGCACGGACGGACGGACGGAACGACACCCGCATGACAATAGCTTCATCTGATGGATGTCAGTGTGAGCTAACTAATCGCACGATGGCGTGCGTCATCAGCGATAATTACCGGCTGTAAAGAAACTGATGATGATAATTTTATGGATGAGTCTTAGAATTATATAACATCGTTGCTGCACGCGCGAATGCATACTTGCGCATACATGCATGGCACGTGAATTGCCACACCTACACATCGAGTACAGCAAGCGCACGCATACGCACATCCCGTCCAAGGCCCCCCCCCCCCACCACACCAACGCACGCATGCACGCACGGAGCACAAACACGGCCCACACCAGACGGCGCACACACATACAAACTACACACGCACGCGCACACACGCCGCACCAGTTGGCGCTGGCAGTGACGGTCCTTCGCTGCCCTGCATCTTCATTCGTGCTGGTACTCGAACGTTCTTCCCCACTCATGCCCAGCTCCCTCTGCACTGTGGGCATCGCAGCACGCCTCAGCCGCAGGCCGCAGTTGCCCTCCGCTCTAAACGTGATGACGAGTGTAATTAACGACAGTGCATTAACGATTGCACAGCGATGCAGAGCTGACGGTGCCTCGCCTTCCAAACTCGCGTTAAAGGCAAGAATGACTAATGAGTCAGCATTTTACCCGAGATAAAAAAATGCCCGGTCACCTCCATCACCACCAGCGATTGTGCATTGCAGGAAAATTCCGTATATTCTTTTAATGGAATATGTTTTCAATTACTCTTTGCTCCAGAATGATTTAAAAATCGTATGGCCATCTTAGAGGTATTTAGCATGGCACATTGTTTTTTGGCTTCAAAATGCCTATAATACTTAGTTAACATGTAGTAACCTGCTGCGCATCTAAGACATGTTATGTGGGAATATAAATGTATTTTATGCTCCAAATGGCACTACCCCCCAACTTAGTCACGCGTATGTAAATCTGAGTCAGCAGAGCACACATATGCTATACGGTTTATACCTGAAACAACACAACCTACTATGAGATGTCTGACACGACACAGGCGGGAACATATATCGTACGTCTGACACAACACAAACATGCTATACGTACGTCTGACACATACCAAACTGGGTGCTGCAAACGCCAGCGAGGTGGAGGTCTGTGCTTGCAGTCCACGGACCACCTGCGTTGACAGAGATGAGAGCCTGGTGACTGTCGCTGCGGCAAATGCGTCTCCAGCTGCAGCCTTGCTCTTATACGTCACTTTGTCGCAGTAGACGACAGTGCAGAGCTGGAGGAATCGTGGCTCCTTCGCCTGTAACGGTGACAGCACAACGAGAAAGATTTTCACATTGGGTCCGCATGTCGATCAGTAAGCGACCACGTACCAGGGCTAGAAGATGGCCATTTGTGACTCCGCTCAGCATTAATACAGGACTAGTCGCAGTCATTGTTTTGAGTAATGAGCACGCGACACATGTCAGGGGTAAAAAATAACACGGGGGCCGAGCGGGCGATTTCGGCCCACGACGAATGCAAAAAAGAGGGCCGCCCGAAAACATGATAATCGGGGGCGATAGATCCCCAAAACAAAAGTCGCCCTGCGAATCGGTGTCAGGTCGGGTCTCGGGGACGGCGAGCGGCCCACCGGGCGCTCTGTGCTCGGAGATCATCAAGATAAGCTCGACCTTAATTCATGCACACGCTAGTCACAGGGCAGCAGCACGCGGTTCCACGGAGCGGATCAAGGAGTTCGCTGGTACGGTGTCGGGCCTGTCAAGTGTTTATCATTCAGCATGGGCAGGGTTGTGTAACTGCTCTAGGATACTGGGCCTTTCAATCCAGCGCGCGCGGCAGCCGGTGGAACCGCGGCCCTGCCGCGTAGCGCAGAGGCGCAGCGAGGCGTATATAGAGCGTGTGTGACTGTGACGCGCGTGCTTAGCGTGTGCCTGGCGCGGGCGTGCACGTGGACCGGGTGGGAGGCCAATTAGTCGGGCTGTTTGCTTGCGCTGTAGTGCGTGCGGTGCGGTTGTGTTTTGGGTGGCGTGCGTGCGTCTGTGCTGCTGCGTGTGCAATGACCGGGGTGTGCTTGCGGTGATGTGGTCTTGCTGCGGGGGTGCATGTGTTGCGCGTTTTTGCATTTCGGGGGCGCAATATGTCGGTGCCTCGGCCGCCCGCCCGTGCGTGGCGTGCCTGCCGGCTGTGTAGACCTACGTAGACTCCGTATTTGTACCACAGCGTACGTAGCGATTATACATGATTAATGCGGTAAGTTCATGGAAATTATCCTCACGATATTTATGATGAAGTTGCGTATCACAGCTTATTCTTCTCCCACAATGGGCGGAGCACTGGGGGACACTCCGTTGTGTGATGCAAAGATTTAGGTCTTTTTTGTCTAGATTCCCGAGAAAGAGTTAGCTGTCGCTCTGTGCATCCGATAGCGTCCTGCGAGAGCAAGTGTACGCGCGGAGAGCACGCGAGCTGCTCACAATATTTCTGTAGTGATGTCGATAGGCATCTGTCAATGCCATAGACTTAAAAGTAGTGCCCCCGGGCGCCTGTGTGACTCGGGATCGACAGGCCGGCAGAGATTGGGGGAAATCTTGGGTGGCCGTTTCGTGTGCGCGAGGGTCGGAGCTCGCCGGCCTGACGCAGCGCGCCGTGGATAGCCGGAATTGCGAGCCTGCCGAGTGCGCCCTGCACTGTGTGCTAGCAGGTGAGGTTATTACCCGAGCAGTGCAAGGCTGAGCATACTCATGAGTCAGATGCCATTGCACCGGGACGCCGGACGCCAGGAACAGTAACGCAGCGAATCGAACGCATCGGCTCACAGGCCATGTCATTGGCGTGGCTCGCGAGCGCAGTTGTCTCACATCCGGCCGCTAGAGCTGGGCAGGGACCCTTCACGCGGAGCTTCGGACTCCAGCGCAAGAGACTTCGCAATCATTTAACACTGCGATCGCCGGGCCAGCGCACCCCTCTCGCTCGTGACAGGCAGCCATTCCATCTATTTTGGCTAGCCGTAATATGTTCTGTGTTAGGCTGAACCTGTTGATATATTCCACTATTAACGGTGCATTTGTGGTTGTGACTTGGTGAGTTGTGATTATATGTTAGTCTGTCCGTCTTGATGAATACAATGTCTGAATTTGACTGTTGTGTGTGTGTGTGTGTGTGTGTGTTGTGTTGTGTGTGGTGTGGGCTGTGTGTGATGTGTGTGTCGTGTGTCTTTGTG
>NW_014577098.1:460210-490243 GCF_000485595.1 Priapulus caudatus | reverse complement strand
TTGTACTGCGTGTACGGACCTTACCTTGGCGTTGTACGCGCTGTAGCGGACCCTTACTTTGGCTTGTACGCTGTGCTAGCCGGACCTTACTTGCTTGTACGCGTGTAGCGTACGCTCATCTCTCTGGCTTGTACTGCGTGTAGCTGGACCTTACGGTTGGCTATGTACGTGTTATCGGGCCTACTTGGCTGTCGCGTGTAAGGGACCTTATCTTTGCTTGTCACGCGGTACGGACGTTACCTTGGGGCTTGTGCCGTGTACAGCGGACTTACCGTTGGCATTGTAGCCTGTAGCGGACCTCAGTCTTGGCTTGTAGGCGTGTAGCGGACCTTAACTTGGGGCTGTACGTGTGTTGAGGGCCTTACCTTGGCCTTGTACGCGCTTGTAGCGGACCTTATTTGCTTGTAGCGCGAGTGTAGCGACCACTTATCTTGGCTTGTACACGTGATAAGCGGACCTTACTTGCTTGTAACCGTGTAGCGGACCTCATCTTGGCTTGTACGCGTGTAGGCGGCACTTACCGTGGCTTGGTAACGGCGTGTATCGGCCATTACCTTGGCTTGTACGTGTGTTCAGGGCCTACTGGCTTGTCGTGTGTATCGGGCCTTACCTTGCGTTGTTACCGTGTGTATAGACCTTACTTGGCCTTTGTACGTATGTATGGACCTATACCTTGGCTTGTAACGTATGTATGCGACCTACCTTGGCTTTGTACGTGTGTACGCGGCACCTTACCTTGTCTTGTAAACGTGTGTATAGGGCCTTACCGTTGCTTGTAACGTGGCAACGGACTCTTATCTTGGTGTACGTGTGTCGCGGATCTTACGTTGCTCTGTACTGTGTGATCGGCCTTACCTTGGCTTGTACGTGATGTAGCGGACCGTTACGCTTGTCTTGTACGTTGTGTATCGGGCCCTTACCTTGGCTTGTAGCGCGTGTAGCGGCCTTACTTTGGCTTGTAGGTGTGGTATCCGGGGACTACCTGGCTGTACGCGTGTAGGCGGACCTTATCTTGGCTGTACGCCGTGTGCGACCTTACGTTGGCTTGTACGCGTGTAGGGACCTTCACTTGGTTTGTACGTGTGTATGGCCTTACCTTAGTTGTTACGTGGTGTAGGGACTTACGCCTGGCTTGTACATTGTGTACGGACCTTACCCTGGCTTGTACGGGGGCGCTTACCTTGGCTTGCGTGGCGCTTCTCTATGTCAGCTGACGGGTAAGCGACGTCGACGCACTAGCGCTGACGCAGGGCTCCGGAGCCGCCGTCAAACCGATATCGACTTGCGTAAACGTAGCCGAATCGATGTCCGTCTTGAAGCCAACCTGCCTCGACGAAATCACGCGCCGCAAATACGCAAAACGTAAGCATACGTAAATACGTACGTACTGAAACGAAGCGGCATGTCAACACAGCTGTAACGACTGGCGCATGCCAGGCTAAAAATTTTAACGCGATCAGATATCGGTGTTGCAGGTTAAATTTCGCACAGCGGGTACTAGGGGTAATGTGATGTCATCTAGCACACAGGAGTGCTCACTCGACACCGAATGTAAATGAAATCTCAAAGAGAGAGAGAGAGAGAGAGAGAGAGGAGAGAGAGAGAGAGAGAGATCGAGAGAGAGAGAGAGAGAGAAGAGAGAGAGAGAGATGAGAAAGAGAGAGAGAGAGAGATGAGAGAGAGAGATGAGAGAGACGAGATGAGAGAGAGAGAGCGAGCGAGAGCGACCGACAGCGTCGTTCCAGACCACCTTCATGGCGGTCGCTGTACCCCCCCCGTCGTCGCCCCAGCAACCCCACCTTCATGCAGTAGCTGTACCCCCACCCTCGTTCAGACCCACCTTCTGCGGTAGCTGTACTCCACCCTGTCCGCGAGACCGCGCCTTCATGCGGTAGCTGTACTCCCGCACCCCCTCAGTCCCAGCACCACGCTTCTGCGGTACCTGTACTCCCCACCCTCGTCGCCAAGCATCCATCCTTACACGGGTAGTGCTCCCACCCCGTTCCAGCACCCATTCACACGGTAGCTGCACTCGCCACCCTCGTTCCAGACCCACATTCAAAAAATGGATTAGCTGTACTCCCACCCTCGGTTCCTGCACCACTCACACGGTCGCTGTACCCACACTCGTTCCACCCCAGCTTCCACGATAGCTGCACTCCCCGTCACCCGTCCCAGCACCCACCTTCGACACGGTAGCTTGCACTCCCACCTCGTTCCACGAGCACCTCCACTCATGGGATAGCTGTACTCCCCTCGTTCCAGCACCCACCTTTATGCGGTAGGCTGTACTCCCACCTCTTCCGCTCGCTGGCCAGCAGCGTTGATGTGACTCCGACACAGCGGGCTCCAGCTTGTAGTTACGCACGGATATTCTCGGGGCGCTGCTTGATGCTGGCAATGTAGAAGTGCGTCCGATGTACGTCGTGTGAGGGCAGAGAAAGCGTTCCACCTTCGTCTGCAGACATCCATGACGTGTGAATGAATAAGGGGACTGTGCATCGACCAGTCAGGGTGGGTCGAATGAATAAGAGCTGACCGATAATTAGAGGCGCTTTCCTTTTATTTCACAATCTAGAGGAACAAGGAAAACCAGCAGCACTGCAAACACAAACTCAACGCCGAACACAAACGCAGCAGCACCGGAAACAAACTGCAACACCGCAACACAAACAGCAGCACCGCAACACAAACTGCAACACCGCAACACAAACTGCAACACCGCAACACAAACTGCAACACCGCAACACCCGCAACACAAACTGCAGCACCGCACACAACAGCAAGCACTCGCAACACACTCAACACCGCAACATAACTGCAACAACCGCAACACACTGCAACAGCGCAACACACGCAAACAAACAGCAGCCCTGCAACACAAACTGCAACTCCGCAAGCACGCAACACACCAGTGCAGCAAACCGCAACACAACTGCAGCACGGACACAATACTGCAACAGGCAAACACAATACAGACAGCACCGCAACACAACTGCAGCACCGCACACACACTGAACCCGCACACAAACACACACCGCAACCATAAACTGGGCAGCACGCAACAACACCGCAACACAAACTGCAACACCGCAACACAAACAGCAGCACCGCAACACAAACTGCAACACCGCAACACAAACAGCAGCACCGCAGCACAAACTGTAAACGGAACGAGACAAGTGAGAAATGCAGAAGGGAGGTAACCTTACACAGTAGGAGAGACGAACAAGAGCGGAGGAACAACAGAACCGCCCGCGTTCATGCCACGTTCCCGTACCTTGCTCGTGACGGTGAACAGCCACTGGTGCGTGCATCGCTTCGTCGCCACGGTTACGGCCAGGTCGCAGTTGGCGTGCACGCGCACCGAGTCGATCTTCTCCGCCATCACCTTGTCGGGTACCGGCGCCTGCACAGCCACTTCTCAGTAGCTGCTCATGTAGGCTGTAAGATACCACGATAACAACGTACAGCTCTCGCCTGCTCTGATCACTGCCCACCTCACACGCGCACATACGCAACGGCACGATAATAGTGTATAACAAAAATGAAAGATGTCCAATGACACTATAGGTCTCTGGGTGTGATAGTAAGAGGGAGATGATATTTTAAATTTGGTAAGTGTTCGTTCATGACACCGAAATGTGATCAAATGTCCTTACTACCCGTTTTACTACTAATCGAAATTTCACTCGTTTTTGCAGGGTTAGTTCTGATTGCGAAAATGAAATGGTTTTCAGATCTGAAAGTTGAATGCTGGGCCGAGAGAACTGGGTGCGACGCGCTAAAGATCCCATTTTGGTTTTTTTTCGATCATCGCGAAAATAAAAGCAATAAACTATTCCGTGAATTACTGTACAAAGATCGTAAAACACAATATTACACGATAGGTATGATTGGCAGATTAGTAGGTAGGTAGGTAGGTAGGTAGGTGGTAGGTAGGTAGGTAGGTGAGGTGTAGGTAGGGTTAGGTAGGTGGTTAGGTAGGTAGGTAAGTAAGGTAGGGTAGGCTAAATTTAACAAAATGAAGAATCTAGAGAACATTTTCCATTTTTGCAAAAAGTGGGCGTGCTCGAGTTCAGGTCGAGCTGGCAATGCTCAAATAGGCGGTTCAAATCTCTCCTATAGAGTAACAAGTGTCAACTGTATGCAATTTGAAACATGTGGGTCAACCGATTCTTGAGTTATTGGTGACCGTAGGCAACAGTATGAAAATGCAGTAGTGAAATGCCAAGATATACCTATGTTGGCATGATTTTTAAGCATATCAAAACCCTGTGATATGTTTTGGGCCAGTTCTTATTCATTTCACAGACCAAAAATGAGCAAAAATCCGTTGAAGATCTGAACTGACTTATGCAATGTTCATGTTTGGCACAAAAAGTGGGCGTGGCTCGAAAAGTGAAGGCTCGATTGCCATGCTCCAAAATACGGACGTTCAATCCTCCCATAGGAGTAACAACTATATGCAATTTGAAACATGCTGGGTAAACCGTTTTCTTTGAGTAGGTGACCGTAGTCAGACACATGAAATGCATAGTGAACACCTGCCAAAATCTACCTAATTTGCATAATTTTTAAGAAATATAAAACCCCGTGATATGTTTTGGGCCAGTCCTTATTCATTACAACCCAAAATGAGGCAAAATCCGTTGAATCCTGATACTGACTTTAATGGCCAATTTTCCATTTTTGCCAAAGAAAAAAAGTGGGCGTGGCTTGCGAAAAGTAGGTCAACTGGCGGCTCAAAATAGGACGTTCCCCCATCTCTCCCATAGGAGTAACAACTGTATGCATTTGAACATGTGGGTCAACGGTTCTCACCGTATAGCCAATGTTGACGACGGACGGACGGACGGACGGACGAACCCTGACATAGTCATCTTGACGATGTCAGTGTGAGCTAAAAATAATCCACGATGCGCGGTGCGAAACGAATATTTAGTCCGCTGTAAGAAACGAAATGATATATTACTGATGATATTCTTAGAAATACATCGTTGCACGCACGAAATGCATACTTGATAGCATGCGATGCCGTGGAATGGACAGCACTCTACAACACGACGCCGCATCAGGCAAACTCCGCTCACACCTCTGATAGTGCGCCGAGGTGATGGCTTCATGGGACCGGGGGAGCCCATGGTATGCGTAGAGAGGGTTGGCCGGATGGCGACGTTTGAGAGGAATGGAGGGCCCGAGTGTGTACACAGTCACACGCAGCGATTGACGGCACCGGCACAAACGGCACACACATGGAGCGACACACACAATACAAACTTACACCAGTAAGATGCACGCACGGCACACACGACGCCCAGTTGCCTGCAGCTACGGTCCTGTCGCTGCCTGGCATCTTCAATCGTCTGTACTCGAAGCGTTCCTCACTCACCAGCTTCCTCCCTCACTGTAGGGCATCGCGCACGCCTCACCGCCGACAGTTTGCCTCGGCTCATAAACCTGATGACGAGTGTAATTAACGACAGTACATTAACGATTGGACACGAGCAAGCTGACGGGTGCCTCTTCATAACTCGTTTAAGGCAAGAATCACTATGAGTCACAATTGATAAAAAATATGCCCGTTTGTCCCTCCATCACGCACCAGCGATTGTGCATTGCAGGAAATTCCGTATATTTTTTATGGGAATATGGTTTTCTCATTATGTGTATTGCTCCAAATGATTTTAAAACGTATGCACATCTTAGAGGTATTACATGGAACATGTTTTTTGCTACAAATGCTTTATATAGGCTTAGTAACATGTATAAATTGCGCATCTAAGACATGTTTGTTGGAATATAAATTAATTTTTTTGGCTCCAACATGGTATATAACTTAGTCACTATTAAATCTGAGTCAAGAGCAACATATGCTATAGGTTATCTAAAGCAACACACTACTATGAGTAATGTTGACACGCACAAACATATATACGACGCTAACAACAACAATGCTATAATATACGTCTGACACAAACAAACTGGTGCTGCAACGCCACGAGGTGGAGGTCTGTGCTTTTCAGTCACGGACGCTCGTCTGACAAGATGAGAGCTGGTGACGGTCGGTGCGCAATGCGTCTCCAGCTTCATGCTCTTATACGTCCATGGCAGTAGACCAGTGGGCAGACTGGAGAATCGTGCCTCTTTCCGCCCTGTAATGAGTACAGAAATCGGAAAGATTTTCACCATTGGGTCCGCATGTCGATCAGTAACACCTTAACGGCAGGCTAGAAGATATCGGCATTTGTGACCGCGCTCCAGCATAATACAGGACTGAAGTCGCAAGTCATTGTTTGAGTAATGAGCACGCAGCACATGTCACATTCAATGCTGAAATGGCCTACGGCTGGACAAAATGAGATTTTTACAAAAATAAGTTCTTAAGTGCAATATTTAAATCCGATATATAGGTTCAGATATGCTCTAGATTTATTATGCATGTTTATATTTAAAAAAATAAAAAAATAAAAAATGATTTTTCAAGGGCCCCTGACAGCTCAATCCGCCGACTGGGACCCTTACCAGAACGCTTTAATCTCAAAGCTGCAATATTGCCCGGATAAGTCGTTTCGCGATCTCAATTGATGTAGATGGTCAAGTTCTTAGATATAGCAAAATATTATATATCATTTTAAAGGTAATTTAAATGATCTATTCAGATAATGCCAGATAACTCACTGTGTGTCTGTGTGTGCGTGTGTGTGCGTGCGTGCGTGCGTGCGTGCGTGTGTGTGACGTGTGTGTGGTGTGTGCGCGCCCCCGCGAGTGTGTATTAGCAAGGTATTAGCTACTGTGCTTGTGTGTACATTTGAGGAAACAGCCCTGGAAAAAAGTCGCCCTGGAAAGTGGAAAAAGAGCCCTGGAAAATGAAAAAGTAGCCCCTGAAATTTTGGGGGGGTTTGCAAAAAGAGCCCCGGAAAGAAAAAAATTAATTTTTTCACTGACACATGTCAATGCTGAAAATGGCCTACCTGGACAAAAATGAGATTTTTACAAAAATAAGTTCTTAAGTGCATATTTAATCCGGATATATAGGTTCAGATATCTCTAGATTATTATGGTCATTTTTAATTTAAAAAAATAAAAAATAAAAAATATTTTTCAAGGGCCCCTGACCGCTCATCCCCGACTGGGCCCCTTACCCAGAACGCTTTATCTCAAAAGCTGCATATTCCGGAATAAGTCGGTTTCCGATCTTCAAATTGATGTAGATCGGTCAATTCTTTAGATATAGCCAAATATTATATATCATTTTAAAGGTAATTAAATGATCTATTCAGATATGCGCATAACTCAATTTGTAGAATTTCCTACTTAATCCTGGTTTTGCTGGAGCGGGTCACATTTATTAACACTACAGTTGGGCTAGTTGCCTGATGCAACTCCTAGCCATCCTCCAAATCTACTACCCAAAATTCCTTTAAGCAATGCCCATGTACACCCATCATTGACCCTATTTTCCAGATTTACACCTATTACTAGACAGGCACTGCTACCGGAATTTACAAGAAGGTAGTGTTGTCAATCGGTTGTAATTTCGTAATCGATCATCGGTTGGACCCAAGTAACCGATGATCGGTTACAATCGGTTACTCGGGGTGTTGAATGCCTGCGTGTGCGTAACGTCGTGTGCATGTACGTGTGTGCATGTAATGCCATGCATGTGCTTGTTTAGCCCTGTTTACTGTTTGTTTTGCACTGTTTACTACTGTGTGTATAATACATGTATGTTAATAAAGGATAACTTGTATAGTAGCGATGATATCTCTGATTCTCATTACTTTTTCAATTTTTTTATTTTTTTTCCAATGAAATCGATTATGGATTTTGATAACCAAGCGCTTGGTTCGAGCCACTGTTCAACCGATGATCGAGTATAATCGATGATCATGACATCACTACGAGAAGGTAATCCCTAGTTAACAGTCTGGTACGAATTCCACAACTAACGAGTTAAATGTGTAGTTGGCCCCCCGAGATGTTCTGTAGAAGGCCAGGGGGGTTCAAGCAGATGGTCTGGCAAAATACACGGACAAGGTCGTTCTGATTTTCACAGCCACTTTTTATGTAAATTTACGACACTACGTTGCAGCACCGGCCTCAGTCAATATAAAATCTTTACGACAGACCCTCTGTGACACATAGCGCAGACGCAACTTTGATTTTTGCCTGCTGCACCCTCGCGAGAACCGCATAAACCAGCGAAGCAAAAACGCGCTGCGCCGACAGACAACAACCGACCTTTTGCGTGACCTCCCGCGCAGACGTTGCCCGGTGAGGGTGCCACCGCACTCGGCGACACCGCTTGCTTTGCCTCCTCAGCACCCTCTGGTGGCGTGCGCTCCTCGCCGATGTCTTCGGTCATCGTTAGTAGCGCCTCGTCCGCATTGCTGTCTGCCAACGACTTCTCAATCGTATCCAGCCGCTCGACGACACGCCTCGCTAGCGCACTCTGGAGGAACATAAATCGGAAACACGAATGACCTCTGCCATCATTGTACAGCCAGTCAACGTCTCACCTATGCGCTAACTTGTTGTATGACAAGATCTGTGGTGTAAGCTTGATCGTCATCTCACATCAAGCCAATTTTGTATGAACATGCTACCTTGTGTACGATAAAATTAGCGCATGCAAGATGGCGCATGACGCAGATCGTTAGTTATTATTTAAAGCCCAGTATGCTATACATTAGGCAACATGCATTGTATGCAAATATATGCATGGGCAAAATGCTCACAGCTTCATCGCATATAATACACACATCTTCAGCACACTTATCTACGTGGTTACCTCTAACGCATGCACAGATAACACATACTCCTTACAACTACGAACTTACATCCGATTCTTGCTGCTTCCATTCCCTTGCGAGCCGTTGAGCTTCAGCAAGCTTTCCTAAGCCACATAGCGCCGTAATCTGCCGACTGAGGGCTTTGTGATGCTTACCCTTGAATATCTTTAATACTGCAATATAAAGAAATCTGGGATAACGTTGTAAATTAGCCTTCAAATTTTCAACAGGTGGGATGTGCTAAATTACGGTTTATATCTGAATGCAAATGATGAAACATTAGCCTGACGAAGTAAATGTGATTCGACTGAATCTACACGAATAGATATGGTTATTAACTTACCTTCCTTACAATCTGCCAATACATCCTCATACCGTTTCTGCAACAAAAGAACAAGAATGTATTAATGTTACATACAAAAGATAATACAAATCTTAAAAGTTAGAATTATGAACCGGGGCTCTTTTTGGCATTTCAGGGGCTAAATTACCCTGAGCCCCCGTGTATTTTTTCCACTGGTACCAATGTAACCTGCAATAACTTTTATTTGGGGTAGCTACATACACAACAGCGATAGGTACATACACAACATGGAATTCATGAGAAGGGCACACAGGCAAATTAGGTGGAGGAGCCACTACATATTATTGTCAGTGTTTCTCCTGGCCAAAAAGTTCAGCGAGGTGGTAAGAGTTTTTTTGGTGGTTGCGCAATCCGAGGACCGAGCAATGCAAGCACTGAAGGTGATCGTCATGCTAAGGGGGCCCGGGGGCATGCTCCGACGAAAATTAAAAAAAAGGTGCAATTTGGTGCATTCTAAGCTATTCTGAACACATTATATGAGACTCTTGAATCACTTTTTCAAGTTGTCAAAAGGAACAAACGAACTATGAATAGGAAATAAGAGGGCTGAAAATAGGGCAAGTCCGAGGTACGAGACCTGCCGATTTCACGCTCGTAATTTCCAAGCAGAAAGTCCGTCAGACTTATCAATAATTTACAGTACTCCACTTTCATTAAATAAAAAAAAATCATTAAACCATTGAAAATGGCAAAGAAATAAAGCGAAAGTAGATCGATTTTCGGTCACCGTCGACATCTAATATCATATTTATTATTCACAATGAAACATACCAAGTATAAGAGTCAAATTTACCGAAAATCTGATCCGAATTACACGTACTGATAGCGCATGCTGCAACGTTAGACTAGTAGCAGAGTTTCAGCATAAAGGAAGTATCTCGTCGTTCGTGCGAGTAACTCGGAATGCCTGCATTCAGATAGCTGTCTTGTTTTGGATTCGAAATATATATAGTGGCAGAGGAAGCGATAATGAATGCAAGAAGACCAACCACGCGACTGCATACATTAGGGTCATAATATCATGTTGAACAGGATTCCTTGTTTCCCTTTGAATTGAACTTTGAATTAAATAGGATACATGTAACTTAGAGTTGGTCAAATAATATATTTAAAGCTCTAGGAATGTCAGGGGAGCTTCTGGAAAAGGTTTTAGTTTCGTTTTTCTCCTCCCCAGTCCACGGTGCCTGTACTGTGACTACTCCCGCAGCGCTCTAAAAACACCGCGCAGAATCTCACAACAGCATAACCTAACACCTCCATGGCCACTTGTCAGGTAACTCGTGTTTATTCGGTGTAAACGCGTTAAAGACTGTGCGCTGTCAGGGCTAGATGTACGATGAACGTAAATTGGCAACAAAGCCAAACTAAAGATGGCAACTTCCTACTAAGGGCGCGTTTGTTTGAGACGAATCCGTCGGATCTCGATCATGTGATCCTGATCCGACCAAACAATCGCAAACTCACTTTCACCGGTTCATGTTTCGCTGTGACCTATCACAGGATGGTTCACAACAAACAACAAGCTGTTATGGCTGAGGCGCGGGCCGCCATATTGGATCCCGTTCGAATCCACCTCGCTAGCAGAGTCGGGTTTGGTGGGTCGAGATCAAGTGATCCGACCAAACAAACAGTCAGATCAACGAATCCATTGAATCGAGATCCGTGGATCCGACCAAACAAACGCGCCCTAAGTCATCACGCTGCAACGAGCCAGTGTAAAATAAGGTCGGAGTCACGACTCCTACCGCCATCTATCCGTGAGACAGAACCCATGCATACCCATGGCCCCATGCATAGAGCAATGCTGCCGCACATCCGCAAAGTTACAAGTGCCTAGAATCTTTAAGTATATACAGTTTACATTGCTTCTAGATATCTAACTGGAAAAAAATAGTCGACTTTCTACGCAAAGAAAAGTGACGAATTCAGTTAACAGCTTTGATTACATGCGTGTCAGGTGTCACTGGGCGTGCCCTCACTCCCCGCGATAAGCCCTGCGACATATGAACTTATTGTTATGCGGTCATAAAAACACTGGGCTATGCGGTATGCCACAATCGATTTCTTAGACTGTCACGAGGTTTTGTTCGTGTGGCAAATCATGTTTTGGATAGCCCGTCTACTTTCAGGAACGGAGCGTAGTAGAATGCGCTCCCGTTTACAAGTCTGTCTAAACTGCCGTTGCGATAACCGTAGTATTTCAGCGTAATATAAAGGGAAAAAGTGCCGGTCAGGAGGACCAGCAGTTTCGTAGAGATGGTGGCCGAATAAAAAACTTTGTGGCCTCGGGCCTCCGGGTCGGCACTAATTTCGAACTCTGTCAATAAAGTGTAGTCTATTGATGCAAGAACATTGATTTTCGTCAGCGAGGCAGTGTTTTTGAATAAATATCTGCGTGGTGGCTGAGATTTGAGCGAGACGGCTGCCTCGCTCGTGTCAATGCAGGGGAAACACTGATTGTTATAGACTATCTAAATTTATAGATGTATCTAAATTGCGAGGCATGTCGACAAGTCGTTGCTCTCAGTACCGTAAGTACAATTCAAACCATACGCGTACATACTCTCACACGTATGCACGCGCACGCACGCACAAACACACACACAAACACAGAGCTCTATTACCAGATTTGTTCATTTTTTCACTTTTAACTAGCCTAATATTGCAAAAGTTTGATAGTATATTATTGGGAAAATTCAATTCAATAATAGTACTGTTTCCAGAAAGTAAACAGAAAAGATTGCTATAACGTATGGCACACATGAAATTGTAATTTGACATTCAAATCGAAAATATAACCCTCTCCACTTACCAGCTTCAAGGCACAACTGGATCTGGCAAGGAGAAGGCGCGAGCGTCCCTCACCGCTCAATACATGCCGCAGGCACTGCGTGTAAGCCTTCCAAGCAGCCTGGTAATCTTGCTTCTTACTCAACTCATTGGCCCTCTTTTCTACTTCTAGAATGGCCGCCATCTCGTATGTCTACCACTCATTGTCTGCTGAAAACAGTCGGGTTATATTTTGCTAAGTAGTGGAATACCGAATAGGGAATAACCACGTCTGACAGTCTGTGACAAACACAGGCACTTGGAGCATTTCAATAAAATATAATGTTAAATAAATACGAAATCTATTTACTACCAAAGTCTTAATGTTTCTCTACTCTCTTTCACCTATTATTGCAAACAATTTCCTGTAAATGCCGTCCAAATACTCATCTGCAACACACGCTGGCCGCTGCACGCTAGCTGCTGCACACTGACACATAAATATATAGCAGGTAGGAAAGCGTGCTGCCAAAATTCGCTCGACGCTCACTTGATTTTACACGAATACAACACAAACATTCAACCATTACACTCCATCTTTGTTTCTATTTGAAGGACAGTGTTCACTTGTAATAAAAACATACTGTCTGTGTTCGTAACCGAGCTGTGTCACGCGAAATCACACAATGCCTGACGAAAAATTCTCGCGTTCGCTCCCGTTGCGCAGTTAATGTAAATGGCTGTCGGAATCAGGAAACACCCACCGGAGCTCTCCGTGAACTCATTTTTGCGCCGCATCCACGCATCATTTTTGCAACTCTCCACTGGCGGCTTTGACGAGGCTCGTACGAGAGTTGGAAAGCAGCATAGTAGTTTCCCAAAATGCAGTGCGCCGCCTACAGCCCTGTACTTGCAGCCATTTACATAAACTGCGTAACGGGAGCGAACGCGAGAATTTCGTCAGGCTTTGTGTGTGTGGTCTGCAGTGCATGCGTAGTGTAGGACGTTTACGCGTCGGTGGGCCTGGTCGAATGGGAATTCTTGACCATCGATTCCCGCGCTGTCAAACTTTTATTGTGGTGGAATTTAATCGGGGCGGAGGTAATTTAAACGTGGCGGGAGTTTTCCCAAACGGGGCGGGCGCGCCCGGTTTGCACAACGTAGGGAGGGGCCTGATTTATGTGTCAGTGGGCAGCAGCTAGCGTGCGGCAGCCAGCATGTGTTGCAGATGAGCATTTGCTCGGCATTTACAGGAAATTGTCGGCAATAATAGGTGAAACTGAAAGAGAGTAGAGAAACATTAAGACATTAGTAGTAAATAGATTTCGTATTTATTTAGCATTATATTTTTTTGAAACGCTCCAACTTCGGTACTCCAAGTGCCTGTGGTGACAAACAACTGCAGAAAACACTCGTCTCAACCACAGGCACTTGGGCTGTTTCAATAATAAAATGATGGTTAATAAATACAACTTGTCAGTACTAGACCTACCAGTACCAGTACCAGTAATAGTCTTAATGTTTGATTTGACCTAATAACTTCACTTCAATACTGTCCAATACACCGCTGCAACACATAGCGCGCACGCCATTGTGCATGCACAAATACACAGTAGGTTAGAGAAGGTAAGAAAGCGTACGCACAGAAATTCCAGAATGCTCGAATCTTTTCACAACACTAGAGCCAAAATACACAACCAACCGCCATGATATTGGCATCTGTGTGTAGCTGAATGGTCACTTGTTCGAAATATACGTCTTGCAACTTGGTACCACATACTTTAACCAGAATTATATGAGAAATCCTGCTTGAGTTTGCCACGAATTTCCCATGAAGCCGCTTCGTAAATGGGACCAACAGCCTATTATACATGAGCAGGGCTCGAATTAAGCGACGAGAAGGGCAAGGCAATTTTTTTAGGGCATGTGAGAAATCGCCTTGAATTTTCTCTAAAATGGAAGGGCACAGAGGCAATTTTAAAAGGCACCAAGGCAACTCTCAAAATTTGAGAAGGGCACAAAGGCACTTTTGTAAAATAAAGGGAAATTCATAACAAATTAGTACATCAACATCGTCCTGCTTTTAATGTACAAAACAATAAGCCCCCGGGCCCATGTAAGCTTACACTGTAACACCGACCCCTGTACCCCCCTCTGCTAATGGAAGTACAGTAACAAGAAATTTTACATGCCCACTATCAGGAGCGAATAATTATCCGATGCTGTTATTATTCCCTCCTGTGACTATCGGTTTTAAGCTCATCATTGCAACTACAGCACGCACGCGCACGTGTTATGTTGACTCGACTAAAAACGAAACTAGGGCAGTAGATTAAAGGGCACCGACGGCAATTACACAAAAGGGCAAGGCAGGTGACTGCCGTCGGTCGGGTTGGGTTTTCAGGGGCAGTACGGCGATTGATAGGGGCATTGACGGCAATTGCCGTCGGTGCCGTCGGTTAATTCGAGCCCTGTACATGAGTAATGGCGGCGAATTGCACTCTGGGAGGAGTTGCATCCGCCTGCCCAACTCCAAGACGAGCTACGCCGGCGCCGCCGCAAAGTGACGTCACACGGGCGACTACCGTGATTGGTCAAAGGATCTAATAGCGCGGTTAGGGATTTCCGGATTGTTGGTCCCATTTACGAAGCGGCTTCATGGAAAATTCGCGGCAAATTCAAGCAGGATTTCTCATATAATTCTGGGTAAAGTATGTGGTACCAAGTTGCAAGACGTATATTTCGAACAAGTGACCATTCAGCTACACACAGATGCCAATATCATGGCAGTTGGTTGCAGCCTAAAAATTACTCCTTTTTTACGAGAGCTCTTTTTTGATTTTGTATAAAAAAAGAGCTCTCGTAATTTTTTTTACAGGAGCTATTTTAGGCTTGGCCAGAGCTACATTTTCATAGCATGATTTTGTAAAAATTTTCATAATTTTGATGCACTGACTCTAATATCATTCATCAGCATTCAGCACTCAACACCAGTATCAGACTATCAGTGTTCAGAAATCGTCAACAAATTACATTCGATCACATTTTTTTTATCTAATTTCACTTGACTAAGAAACCAATCACATTCTTATTCAATTTCATTCACACAGACAGACATGCACTACGCAGTACACATAGTCAGGTAACATGACAAAGACAGGAAATCAAGAATTATAATCATGGTAATGATGGTATGGTTATTTTCAAGTTTCTTCTTTTTACTTCATTTCTTTTCATCTTTCAACTTTCTTTTTACATCGACTGAGCAAGTTCAGAACTTCAGAGAGAGTTTTTAGTTACTTTGAGTATGTTAAAAAAAACTTGTACTGGAATCTCTAGGAATGCCGGGAGCTTCTGGGAAAGGCTTTATTTTCGCTTTTCTCCTCCCCAGTCCACGGTACCCCCATGCATAAATCATTGCTGCAGCACATCAGCAAAGTTACAAGTGCCTAGAATCTTTAAGTATATACAGTTTACATTGCTTCTAGATATCTAACTTAATAAAAGTAGTCCACTTTCTATGTTAAGAAAGTGACGAATTCAGTTAAAAGCTTTGATTACGTGCATGTCAGGTGTCACTGGTCGTGCCCTCACTCCCCACGATAACCCCTGCGATGTAAAAACTAATTGTTATGCGGTCATGCCGCAATCGATTTCTTAGACTGTGGCGTGTTTTTGTTCGTGTGGCGAATCATGCGTTGAGGGAGGCTAACCGTAGGCCTAGTATTTCATCATAATATGAGGGGAAAAAGTGCCGGTCAGGAGGACCGGAAGTTTCGTAGAGATGGTGGCCCGAGCAAAAACTGGGTGGGCTCGGGCCTCCGGTTCGAACGCTGCCGGCGGCACGGGAGCGATTTTTTCTCGTATCTTCCAAAATTTTCACTCTCGTAATTGTTGTTACCAGAGCGCTTTGGAAGCTGACGGGAGCGAAATCGCTCGCCGCTCCCGTGTATTTTTTTTGCTGGTTGGTTGTGTATTTTGGCTCTAGTGTTGTGAAAAGATTAGAAGCGTTCTGGAATTTCTGTGCGTATGCTTTCTTACCTTCTCTAACCTACTGTGTACTTGTGCATGCACAATGGCGTGCGCGGTATGTGTTGCAGCGGTGTATTGGACGGTATTGAAGTGAAGTTATTAGGTCAAATCAAACATTAAGACTATTACTGGTACTGGTACTGGTAGGTCTAGTACTGACAAGTTGTATTTATTAACCATCATTTAATTATTGAAACGGCCCAAGTGCCTGTGGTCTCAACAACACTCAGTCTCATGCAGCGTCACTGCGTGTCAGTTCGAATAAACAGAGCGTAGTCACCAAGCACGGGGTGCTAATTTTGAAAACGTACTATATGTTATTACTAGGTTGATCATCACGCACGATAAAATATTACTCTCATAATATTACAAGCGAAACGATAGTGACATCGACAGTAAATTGGACACCATCAATCATCATGATCAACTTCAAACTTGACCAAGTCAGCGACCGGTCTTCACTTAGCGAGGTAGAATTTTAGATATGACACCTCATTAGGAATATAGAATTTTTAAGACGTGACCACTTGACTTCTCTAAAATTTGACTCTACAACTATAGTAATATTACGAAAATTTACAACGCCTAAAATTTAGTGTATTTGCATGAAAGTTTGAAGTTATATACCTTTCTCAACCATCTTGGAACGAACATCAAGCATGTCGGGTAATCTCGCGAATTAACGCGAGATTTACACTCGCATGATCGCAATCGCATCGCAATACACCATTTTGTTGAGGAAGAGATGAGTTCGATTCTTACTTGCCTAAATAATCTAAGGAAATCGCCTGTATTGAGTTTGTCGAATAATCAGTTTTATTGTGCTAAGGTAAAGAAAGCTTGAGAAAACCATGTGGTATGTATATTTTTCACTAAAAGTATGATTATGTAATGAAATTTTGCTTATTAACATGAAACATTGAAAATTCCAGATTTTGTTTACGAAACCGACACTTACATTATTGCTATTACTATTAGCAGCGTTTGAGAAAAGTTGCATGAGTAAATTACTGTGCGTAGAGACTAAAGATTGTGTATAATCTTAAGTTTTAGTTTTGCGTATTGTATATAGTACTGTTACTATTACAACGATACGTTCATCATCATGTTTTGTTTGTATCATTTGTTTCATCGCTAGTGCGCAGTGATAACCAACCGATTTATGATATTATTCAGAGAAAAGAGTCGGTATGTGTGTACCACCATAGTTATCATACCTTTCTTGCTTGCAGAACTAGAGGACAGGGTGTGGTCTTCTCCAATAACTACGTGACGTAAATAGCCACGCCAGATAAAGCAACAATATGTCTTCCATTCACTATAAATTCAAGTCCAGTTTGGACTATGACACAATCACCTTCGATGGTCTGAGCATCTCCCTTGCTGACCTGAAGAAGGCTATCATGCACCAGAAGCGGATGGGCAAGAGTGCAGACTACGACCTGCAGATAACTAATGCTCAAACCAAGCATGGTAGGTAAATCGTGAAATCATCCCAATCTGAATTAAATCATTGCCATTGGGTCAGTGTCACGTGTGCATTCACTTGTAACTACAATTGTGGAAAACATATGGCTACTTGTTCCCACTGGCCTTTATGGCTATTCAGTTGTCCTATAGGTATGTAAATTGCATTTATTTTCTGTATTGTCTGTATGATTTATATAAAATTACAAGTGCATCACTAGATTCACTACCTTACAAAAAAATTTTAGTTAAGAAAGCAGTTGATTAAAAATACTTCATTGTATTACATTTATAGCATACAAGGAAGAAAGAGATCTCATCCCAAAAAATGCATCTGTGATAGTAGCAAGAATACCTGTAGTGAAGACCTCTACAAGAACTCCATGGTAATTATTTGTACTGGTTTACTCACATAATAATGACGTTCAAAATTCAGAGTTTAGATCGTGATATTTTTAATAAGTAGTGAAGTACATTTACAAGCGGTGCCAATGCAAATCATTTGTAAAGTCAAAACTGTATATATATATATAGGAGTTGCTTAAGGAATATTGCAAAACATAGATATACACAACACATGGATAGCTGACTTCCGCGCGCTCACGTTAAAACACATTGGGCGATGTGCCGGTGACGCCACTTGGTGTCACTGATCACATCCGGTACGATGTCTGTGTGCTATTATCGCAGTGGAAACACGGCATCTTACTTCGATCATACCGTCGATGTCACCGTAAATAATAAAAAATAAAAAAAATATTTTCACTTTTTCACAAAATATAAGTAATTCTGTTCACTTTTTATGGTTAAATTGCTGCATTATACTTCTTATTTTACTATATTGTTAGATGTGAACATACACTCGTGACGCATACATAGCCCATAGCAAGCAATTAATGTCAGGAACACTAATATCAAATCGTCCAATAATATCATCCAATCGTCCAATAATATCAAATCGTCTAGGTTTTTTGGATTTTTAACTAGTTGAGAAACAATCTTATCAGGTAAGAATTTGAAGATACGTTTAGTCCTGTTAGTTCTTACTTTTAATGTAAAAAAATGGCAACAAAAATTTTACAAATTTTACCATAGAAAATTTGTGACGTAGTCAATTTAAAGTGTGTATTGCGAGATTTTTGCTCAGAAAAACTAACTATAGCTGAATATAGTCTCACCTGACAGCGAAAATAGCACTGATTATACCAACGTTAAAAATACTAAGATTTTATGCAGTTATACAGTGTTAGAGCTTTAAAATAAAAACCACTTGCCAAACTGGGCGAGTGAGTCAATAAGTTAACTCGTCCAAACAGAATCTGTACTCGCCCAAATTTTAAAACAAAAATGCTTGTCAAACAATAGTGAAAAAACACAAAAACACCATTGATTTAAAGGGAGAGTTTACTCTAGGTTCTAGGGTTATTTTCAGCTAATTTAGGTTATAATTACCAGTGGAAAAAATACACGGGGGCTCGGGGCGATTTAGCCCCCGAAATGCCAAAAAGAGCCCCCGTAAATTTGCATAGAGTTCAATGCAAACCTAATTCAAGAGTGCTATTTTCATGCACGCGAGCTTGAAAAGTAGCCCCCGAAAAATAAATAGTTTTTTTTTCCCTGATAATTATGCTGCATGAAAAGTTTCATGGTTCAATCAACATTAGAAATATTTTTTTTTAATGTTTTAAAACTAACAATTACAGTTTGATTACAACGACGGTGGCGCCACTCAAAGCGCACGATCTGATAAGTTGCGCAAAACCACTTTCCAGCCAAGGGCTACAGACCGAGAGTGTTTTTTATTTATTCATTTAAAAGTAAAAGGATTGTAATAGCTTATAAACGACATATAGTTTCAGTTATAATATGGATAAATTTGCCCTAAAATGAATATCGTTCGGTTAAACATCATTTAGGTATAAATATAATTGCACTTTTGTGATTAGCCCTCGGTCTGTAACGTGCAAAATAAATTGTTAAATACGCAACTTTTTCGGGGTGGCAGCACGGTCGCGGGTGTCATGGCGCCGTTCAAATTTCGTAGCGTTAATGTGTAATTAATTATAACAATTAAATTAGGTATCTGGTGACAAATACATGTGGGTATAGACGATTTGTTATACAGTAAGTACAGTTGTATGCAGTAAAATCCTAGAGGCTACTGTCCCTTTAACTACACATGTAATTCATTGATCACTTTTCTCAAAAATTCAAGGCACATCTCCTCTGAAAGTTCCTGTTTTCATTTTCATTTAATTTACTTTTATTCTCGGGCTGCTTCGCCAGATCAATGAAACGCCACGTTATGCCGATTTTATTGACTTGTTTACACCAAGGCAAACGTGACCTTTAAACAATCCTGCATCCCCCTCCCCGTACATCAATCAGTATGCCGTCCCAGGCACGTATGCACAGCCACGCCGTGCTGGCGCTGCACGCTCTCGCGGGCTGCTTTCTTCGGCGACCTTTGATAATATAAAGTGAGGATGTCATGGGATAGCCGCCCTTCACAATCGCTACAACTGTATTTCATCAATGTTTGGATATATATCGTAAGGAACCAACATTTGATTAAAGTTTAAGACAATTATTTTTACTCGCCAACATGTGCGAGTCAGCTTTAGCATTCATTCGCCCGATATTATTTTCACTTGACATTGGCGAGCGGGCGAGTGCCAAGCTCGCACGCTGGTTGTACAGGGCTTGAAACTAATCTAAAATGTTCACTAGCCAGCAGGGCTAGTGACCTGTAAAATCTACTAGCCCTTAAAAATATCTACCAGCCCTTAGTTTTCTGAAGTGCGGCGCTGAAGCTACGTGGTGAGCACAGTTTTGCCATTTTCGGGGGGGGGGTGGATCTGGGTTTTGATTTTAGACGCTCTGAGATGCATTCTGCGAAATTCATTGACTTTGTAAAAACATAGATTCAGTATAGATTCAGTATACACATCAGGTATGTTATAAGAGCAGAATAATTATATTCCTTAAATAGTAATTAATAGTCAGTTTACTGAAATGTGAAAGTTCATGTTTAAGTTGAACCGTTTGTGACTATCTCTACTACAAGTACAGAGGTTGTTAGTAGTTAGTACAAGTACAGTATAGAGTTATAAGTTGAGTTATTCTGTTTGTGATAGTTTAAGATTTGTAGAGTTGTATTGCAATTATATTAGTTGACTGAATATAAGCCACATAGAAGCGTGTTATGCTAGTGTTACGATGAACTTCGTATTATAAAAAGCTTAGAATACCAGTTACAGGAATGTAGGTTTAAAGGTATATATATGCGGGTTATTTTCATAACAGTACCTGACAAAACCATGACTACTATTCCACGTCAATTATAGACACAGAGACTGGATTGTATATTAGCCAGGGTGATTCCAACTGAGTATAAGTAAATTTGAGTTTCTAATTTGCTTATTTAGCAAACATCAAATTGAAATCATCTTTTTGTTTGAAAAGGGGAGGGATTGTAGTGTTTAACCCTGAGATCAGCTGAACCGTAAACTAACCGGTCCACGAACATGAACAGAAACGTATTGCTAACATACACTGTGAGGGGATTAATGTGGTTTAAAGGGGGAGTTTACTCTAGGTTCTAGGGTTATTTTCAGCTAATTTAGGTTATAATTACGCTACATAAAAAGTTTCATGACATGGTTCAATCACCATTAGAAATATTTAAAAAAAATGTTTTAAATCTAACGACTACAGTTTGATTACAACGACGGTGGCGCCACTCAAAGCGCACGATCTGATAAGTTGCGCAAAACCACTTTCCAGCCAAGGGCTACAGACCGAGGGTGTTTCTTATTTATTCATTTAAAAGCAAAATGATCTTATAAACGACATATAGTTTCAGTTATAATATGGATAAATTTGCCCTAGAATGAATATCGTTCGGTTAAATAGCATTTAGGTATAAATATAATTGCATACTTGGTAGATAAGGCTGCGGTCTGTAACGTGCAAAATAAATGGTCAAATACGCAACTTTTCGGGTGGGCAGCACGGTCGCAGGGTGTCATGGCGCCCGTTCAAATTGCGTAGCGTTGATGTGTAATTAAGTTATAACAATTAAATTAGGTATCTTGATTCTGGTAACAAATACGTGTGGGTATAAACGACTTTGTTATACATACAGTAAGTACAGTTGTATGCAGTAAAATCTTACAAATGGCCAATACACAGACCGTTTCCATCGGCCACGTGGCATCGCCATTACGTCATAAAATTATAAACCAATGCTAGCCAGGGAAGTAGACTGGTCCCCAGCGCTAAACTCCGCACCGCTGTCAGAAACGAGTGGGGCCGCAAACCGATCTAATCAAAACGTGCAAGGCTACGGGCAGCCATCAGACGTGATTATTGTGTACGTTCGTATTAGTGATGTCACGATTATCGATTATACTCGATCATCGGTTGAAGTGGCTCGAACCAAGCGCTTAAGCCCGGCGCACACGTGCGATTTTTATCGACAGTACCGTCGATTTTTATCGCCGGTACTGTCGATAAAAATCGCCACGTCGTGCGCCACCCGGCGACAATTCAACCGTCTATCAGCGACATACCACTGTATGAACTGTACGTGACCTGTTCAAACCACACCACACGGGGCGCTGCCAATATTTGATCACGTTGCTGTCAAATCATGCATTTGATTGTTATATCAAAAACTGTTGCCGGGATCCATCGCCAGTGCGGCGCCACACGTAGCGATTGTCAGCGACTGGGCAACAAATATCAAACAGGTTATGATATATCCGAGCGACGGAGTTTTCTGGCCGTCAAAATCGTTCGGTGACGCCGGGCCAGCGCAGCACGGTGAGCGATTTCTCAGGGCGATTCTTGTGCGCCCGCAACAATGAATCGCCCGCTGCTACTAGCGATAAAAATGCGGCGCACTGTGTGCGCCGCGGCTTTAGTTATCAAATCCGATCAACTCAATTTCATCCGAAAAAAAAAAAAAATAAATACAATATCGAAATAAATGCAAAACTTGAAACAAGAAATTGAATGTATGATATTAGCAGATCGCTATAACATAGCAATCTGGGCTAACTATACAAGTTATCCTTTGATGTTAACATATGCTGTACTATACACACAGTAGTAAACAGTGCCCAAAACAAACAGTAAAAAAGAGGCCTAAACACAAGCACATACATGCACACGACGTACATGCAGCACGACGTACGCACACGCAGAGCATCTCAAACATCCCGAGTAAGCCGATTGTAACCAGATCATCGGTTATTCAGTCCAAACGCGATGATCGATTAGCGAAGATTACACAGCCGATTGAGCAACACTAGTTCGTATAATATCTGCCGTATATAATATTAGCTTTATTATATATTTCGTTAATACATGGACGCGTTTTTAACAGCAATTTATTAAAAAGGCAGGCAGCAGGAGTTTTTTTGGCCGGTTTGCTCATGTGTGCCACTGGCACTGGCAATGTGGAGATGTGGTGAGTGGCTGAGGGATGAACTTGTCGTTACGGTCGGTCGTTGTCGGCTGCGCAGTGTTTGGCTGCGGCTCAGTCGGCCGAACTTCGCGTCGTTTGTCGTTACTGGGTCGTCGTGCTGGTCGCTCAGTGTGTCTTGGGCCATTTAGTCAGTTCAAGGTCAACGATATTGGCTCATTTAGTTTGTATGTGAATGAATAAAGGGGTTTTTTGATATTTAAAAAAAATGCAAATTAGGTAGTTTTATTAATATTAGGCATATTATAATATAAGAACGCAGATAACAGTCTGTTGGTGTCAGCACTCGTCTGGTTCGTTTACAAAGATTTCATTGAAAATATCTTTAATGAAAGAATTGTATTTGCCTCTCACCACTGCACGTCTAATTATTAAGAGTAAGAGTTTTACAAAACAATGTCGGAAGCGCAGGCATAAACCTATTATTTCGAACGCAAGCATTGGCTAAGTAAACATCCAAGCGGGTATAGCGGGCCATAATACTGTCCAAATTGTTGATTATTTTGGTTTATAAATTTATTATGTGCGATATACAGATAGCAAACGCGTGTGGCTTAACCGGCCTAGAAAAACTCAATATGAAGTAAACACTCCCATGCAACCGATTAACGCTTGTGACACCCCAAAGTTGTGTTATGGGCAGGGAAACACCATTGTCACGTGGATACATAGGCAGCTAGCGTGGAATAAGGCGTACCTGACTCAAATCTTTACACCGTTACACATGCGGGAAAGCTCCGCTTTAGGAGCAGTGCCTAAATAATGAATATTATAAAAGGAAGTGTCTACCTGGGCAAGCGGTACCGTCGCCAAGATTATTTTTCTCGATAAAGTCAACGGTACTGACGGTACTGACGCCTGAATTGTTTTGGAGCTGTAGTTTTCTGATCGAGCGATATACATAGCACATCCAAAATTTTAAATTTGCAATATGTGGCAGAACAGCGGCAACGGTTTTAGAGCGGCTTGCGCGCACAGTATGAATGGTCGGCGGATGCGAATCCCATCCGATTTTGCTAATTATTCACTGTTTTCTGTATTTTTCTATCTTACTGCTGTTTAACATTTTGTTTTAGCGACAATTAACGCATTATTTACATATTTAATTTACAACATTTTAATAACAAGCAATTAAATTTTTACAACAATTAAAATTAATTTTATTAATTATAAATAGAGTTAGGGTTAGGGTTTAGGTTTAGGGTTAGGTTAGGGATTAGGGTTAGGTTAAGGGTTAGGTTAGGGTTATCAGTGATAATAATCGTATAAAATCGTATATATAAATACCAGTACCAAAAGCCAACGGTAGTTTATTATTCGCACGATAGATGGCGCTGGCATCACTACCGTGACTTTAAGAGAAAAAAAATCGGCGACGGTACCGTTGCAGGAGCAACAGCCATTATAAAAACGTTAAATGGCGATCATTTAGGTGTAACGCCATCACTCGCCCACATCTCAGACTCACATCTCAAACATTTATTTTTACATGAAAAATTACACATATAATTATCAAGAGTATATAATGGGAGTTCTTCTATATACTCTTCGTTTCTATAATGTACGTCGATGGTTGCTCAATTAAAACTGACTTCTTCTCACTCACTCATTTGTGTCCTATTTTGTGGTGAGCGACAGTTTCATTTGATAAAGGGTTAGTAAATGATGTGCTACATTTGTAATCATTACATTAAAATATGTGCATGAACTATTAGTATATCAACCTATCCTACGTACAGGTGCCTTCCGAGCAACTGGTTTTGCTGTCTCAACAGTTAGATGTGGCATATATTTCGTAGGTATGCTTCCTACGTTTAAAATCGTCCCTGTGACACCTGCAAAATTATTAAATAATTATTGGCTAGCGTATGCTGTTAGACCAGATATATATAATACATATATATACCAGTGTTATACATGTTTGTACATAAAACATAAGTGGCATATGATATGTCTGGTGAGACCCAACCAAACTATTTTTTAAATTTAAATATCACACGAATAACATATTTTAGTTATAAAATTAATTAGTAGAGTGCATTTAGTTTTCCTACTTTCCTGATATTATTACAAGATGGTTAGACACATGTATTAATTATTAGGGAAGGTGTCTAAATATTAAGTTACAAAGAATATTACCTAGAAGGCCAGTACATATGATATCTAGGGTTTTCTATTCTTTATAATTATTATTATTCTAAAGAGATGATTATTTTAATTCATAAGGGATTAATTACCAAGAATAAAACCAAGAAATACACTGGCTGTACCTGACCTAAAGCAGCTTTCTTCAAAATGCCTCGAACAAATTGTTGCTGTATCAGGATTAAATGACTTGTCAATCCTGTTTATGGCAGGGCACGTCTCAACTCGGGATTCTTTCCTAATAGACGGAAACTTAAACCCTTGTTGCGTCCTGAACATGCACCACAACCAACTATGGCACAGCATTTACCATGCATGGTCAATGACTAAGGGAAAATAATATAATAGTATGACTGAAAACGTAAACAAATATGCATAGCAAGCTCTGGCATTGCTAAGCTTAGTGCCGGAAGTGGAGTGTGACACTAACAGCAACGCCACCTGCAAACGCCACATCGGCAGTGGAACTAACAAGTCGGCTATCCATGTGTTGTGTATATATATCTATGTGCAAAAGTAACATTTATAGACAGGGTTTCTTATTGTGTAGCTGATTTCAGTGTAACTGCCACGCGAGAAAAATGTTGGAAATGTCCTTTATAGCTTTTTTTCTTGCATTGTAGGGAAAGAACAGGAAGTCCCTTGATGAATGACCAGAAATCAGTACGTATCTTATCGCAATCTTAACCCGATACACGTGAGTAGTGCACACAGCTTGAAAACTGAAATGAGAGCTTTCGCAATCGAGTCTACAGACCACGTGCACGTACAGTGATTGTACAGGGGAGATCGTTGGTCTAGGATGAGTTGCTGAAACCACTCGTAATTGGTCAATGGTAGCAGCGCGGCAAACCTCTTGTACGTGGCGCGACGTGCGTGGAAGTCCCAGGATGGCGATGTTGGTTATAGAATGATAATTCGTCCCTGGGCATGGATCTATATACCCATTGCCTAGGTATTCTTATGCGGTAACACCTGTGTAAGCTGTAAAACAGCTTTCCTCGGGGATCTGGAATGGGACTTGATTTGGAGGGGGAAGCCAAGTTGTTGTCTATGCATATCGCTTGTCTAGTGGTGACCAAGTCTGTTTGCAAAATATAGCAGGGGTAGAAATTAATTTTTGAACAATGGAGTCCAACGGACTCCCTGCCCTCAAAAAGAGGGAGTCCGTAGTCTGAAGTTCAAAATTAAAGATTTGCTGGAAAAATACGGTAATTCTGCGAGGCCGTGCTCTGGAACGAACTAGTTAGTATAGCAGAATTTTTACGGAGTCACACGGACTCCTGCATATGTCAAATCAGGGAGTCCGGCAGTAAATAAGGGAGTATTTGACTCTGGACTCGCGTTAATTTCGCACCCTGATATAGGCAGTGGTTTTAAGACCACCTAGATCCTAGAGGATGACCACTGAGTAAAACTGGTAGGCAACTAGTTTACAAATTGTGCTCAGAAGGTTTCATTAGTTGCATAACAACATGTGCTGCTAAATGGCAATGTGCTTGTGTGTTCATGGACTATGGCAACTTGCTCTCTGTGTTGTAGGTAATACTAGAATAATGTTTATTGAGTAGGCAGCAGCTGTTTGTTATCTGATTACAGACTTGCTGGTAGCCAAGGGCAATAGCCGCAGCTGCAATGTTAAATATGAACACAATATGGTCTTGCTAATGCTAACTACCTTTTAGTCTTAATCTTAATGGTGTGCAGAAATGGTTTTATGGGTAGTCCAGCATCAGACTGTGTGGTTAATACCAGCGTGATTTCCTTTAATGTGCACATGTTTAATTGTTGTGCTGGATACAATCATACTATCTTGGAACCAGGCTTAAATGATTTCTTCGTTGCAGTAACGCAATCGCTCTGCATTAACTTGATTAATAAATTAATCAGCTCGACTGTTCCTAAAATGCTGGGTTGAGATACTGCAACCAAGAAATCGTTTGTGGTGGTCTAGTGTTGTGTGTCTGTGCAAATGGTATTGGTCTAACTTGAAAGCAAAATCGAAATGAGTTTTCTTAGTTTGACAGTAACTATCGTTGAGTGCTTATCATGTTAATGATTTGCCATTTTCTAGTCAGGAATATCTGTGACAAAAGCCTGTTATATATGCAGCTTTCACATTTACAGAACAGCTGTAGTAACTCGCAGGTTTAATATACTGACCAATTTTTTTCATCTATGCAAGGTGTTGACGTTTCCTAATAATGCCTTTATTAACAATGTTGCTTTGCTGAAGTGCATTTTCCCCCCCACGGTGGTTTGCCTAATAAAATGTTATCTAACAAGGAGGTGAACCGCACGTGGGATTTTTCGCGATCTCGCTAATGTTTGTAAACTGGAAATTACTTAGAAGTGGAGGAGGGGGCGAGAGAATGTGTGCCTGTTGCTCATGCTCCAACGTTAATTCACTGACCGGGAGTCGCGTACGTTCACCAGCGCCCGTCCACGCTCGGTTTGGGAATCGTGGATGAGAATACAGAACGACACATGTTTGCGTTGCATATATGGTCGTTCATTTGTCGTGGATATTCGCCCGTTCCCAGGATGCCCTAATGTCTGCATGGGTCTGCAAGGAAAAAAACTCCCCTTTCGCACTCTAAGCTGTAATGCTGTTTGTTACGAAATTACTGTTGGTAGAATGTAGATGACAAACATTGTAACCCACAAGAGTTATTGATTTAAAGTGCAGGCCGGATTAAGCGTGATAGATCAGTATGCTATATACAGTTTGTGTTAGGTACTCACGTAACTTCCAATTTCTCAATTTGCATATTAAATATCATTTGGGCCTGTAAATAACAGAAAATTTCTGTGTGCTGCTTACACTTTTGGATTCCCATTGATTTTGTTACTAAAGATGTTTGTAAAGTTATCAAACTGCATTGTTATATTTAGCCCTCATAAAAAAAGTGAGTAAAGTTGTCCTTACAAGTGGTTGATATCTGCGTTGATGATCGTGTAAGCCCATGGTGTGTTTAACTTTATAGCAACAGGACTACATGCATTTTCATTAGTAGTTAAGTGATTAATGTTTTCGATGAGTGGGTTCTGTTCATTTAGTAATACGTGAAGTTGGCATGCATATTTTAATCAAAATGCACATATTTGTGTTGGCATTGACATTTATTGATATCGATTAATCAATATATTTTCCGATCAGTTGCGTATATAAAGAGTCGGATAATAAGACATCTGGGTAACCCACTTCTGAAATTTTCTATTAAAGTAACTTAATAGGTTCGATTTCCATGTGACCGTATAGAGAAGAGTCATACTTTGTGCAAAATAGATATTGCATGTACCTGGCATTATTGAAGTTATCATATAAGCAGCTGCTATTACACTGTTAAAACACGATATCACCACAGTTATATTAGACTGATACGGTAAGTACGAACACGTAAACTATATTTTACCTAGCTACGTAAGTGTGGAAGTGACAAGGATTTCCTACTCACGTCTTCATTTTTCCATGTTTACACCTGCCACGTGCATGTTTACTGTTGTATATTAGTTATAATAATAATTATAGTATTTATTGTACTATGATCTTTGGAAGTATGGCCTCATGTCACATTATCTGCCCCTTGGTTTTGTTAGCACTGCATATGCCATTTAAAATTACATAAAAAGCATTTATGTGCAATACAAGTGACGTGATGGTTTTGATAATGCGAAGATCTCGCACTGTGATATCTTTGTACGTTAAGTTATCTACAAATATTTGAAAGCTTTACCCACATTATGTGATACCTATTTTTATTACAATTTTCTATATAAAGTTGATGTTGTTTGATGTTATATATATATTTTTATAAACTATGTCTACCTGTGGTACGCTTGGTGCTGTAGCAACGACATCCTTGTTATTTTCATCATAGCGCGATAGAATCTGTGTCATCGTTTTTGTGCAGCAATAAAGATGCTAGGGATTGTAACGTGACAATCCTGCGTGTATATATGCAAGTTGTATATGTTCTTTTCTGGCCTCTGCTCCCACCACTGCCCTATTACTTACAGTTAAGATGCCCATTCACACAGTCACACTGGCTTTAAAGCCACATTATTCACATTTTACATGGTCACACCATCTTTTGACTCAGTGCTGTAGATATGGTTTGTAGTATCACGCCTGTCTTTAACCCACTTGTGCATACATTTTGCACGATCACACCATCTTTAAACCTCTGTTGTGCATACATACGTTTTACATGGCCACGCAGTTCTTGACCCACTGCCATACATGTGTTTTGGCTAGATACCCCTTTAGGCACTAATTCACTACTTGTTTCAAACATTGTTACAGATGAAGGTTACCCCGTTTTAACACCATGTGCATAATAGTTGCTGGTTCTTCAATAGTAACTTTTAGAGTGGTTGTTGATGACCTTCATCTTTCCACTGAACAGCAGATTTTCTTGACTACTGGGTTCAGGCCACTATCAGTGCAGCATGTGCAGAAACCAGCACGTCTGGCTTTATATGGATATGCCCTCTGATCTCATGAATTGGTGCTTAATGTCATTATAGAACTAATACCCATGACCAATACATAAGGTGAGGTGAGCTAACTATATTTTCATTACTAAAAGGTAAATGTTTTTGCCATTTATTTGAAGTGAACTAAATTCTGTTTACTTTTTAGCTCGCCTTGACATCGTCAAGCTGAGTTATTACCATGGGTCGTCGTCCGTCGTTCGTCCGTCCGTCTGTCCGTCAACATTTGGCTACGGTCAACGATAACTCAGGAACCGTTTGACCCACATGTTTGAAATTGGGTATAGTTGTTACTGCTATGCTCCCATATTAAACGTCCTATTTTGGAGCACGCCAGTCGACGTACTTTCGAGCCACAGCTTGGTGCATAGCTGGGAGATTGGACATTGACGCAACACTCGGCGAGCTAATCTTTGATCTATTTACAGCTGGTATTCCCCCCATGCACGCACGCCCACCGCAATCAGCAGCAG